>NC_135313.1:111944655-112022763 GCF_048772815.1 Callospermophilus lateralis | reverse complement strand
ATTATCCAGTGTGGAGGGTACTAGCTCCTCCAGGAAAGAGACCCCTCCCATCTTTCTAGGGGGTATGTGGTATACCTCACCAGCCAGGAGAGAGGGGACTTGTCCCACTAGGTGGGAGACCCCTAAACCCTAGTTGTCAGGAGAGCTCATATACCACAGAGGCAGGCAAAGGGGGACTTGCAAATCCAGGTGGGAGAACCCTCCCACCTGTGTGTGTGGGAGGGAAAACTCTTTTACCACTACAGCCAGGGTAATTAGGACTCTCCCATTCAGAAAGAAAATGCCTCCCACCTGCGTTTCATGGAGAGATCTTTATACCACCTAAGCAAGGGTAGAGAGGACTCGCCACTCCAGGTAGGAGACCCCTCCCACCAGGGTGTCAGGGGGAATCTCTTATACCATTGAGGTTGGAGTATAGGGTATATGACACTCCAGGCGGGAGATCCATCCCACCTGGGTGTTAAAAGGAGCTCTTAAACAGCTGATGTCAGGGTACAGGGACTCGCCCCTCCAAGCTGGAGATGCCTCCCACCAGTGTGTTGAAGGGGGCTAGTATATCCCCGCTGCCAGGGTAGGGGGAACTCACTTCTCCAGACAGGAACCCCTCTCACCTGGTTCTCACTGGGAGCTTGTATACCACCTTAGCCAGGGTAGAGAAGACTCACTCCTCCAGGCAGGAGACCCCTCCCTCCAGGGCTTCAGGGAGAGCTCTTGTACCACAGCAGCCAGGGTAGAAGAGAATCGCCCTTCCAGGAGGAAGACCCCTCCCACCTAGGTGTCTGGTGGGGGGCTCTATACAGCCTTATCCAGGCAAAAGAGTACTCACCCCTCCAGGAAGGAGAACCTACCCTCTGGGTGTTGTAGGGAGCTAGTATACCAAGTTAACAAGGGTAGAGTGGACTGAAGGTGTGAATCCCCTCTACCTTGGCTGTGGTGGGATGAGCTACCCTCATAACTCAGGTAAGTGGGGTCTCCCACCTGGAGGGGGGAGTCAACTCTTCTCTGACTGTGGCTGTTTGGAGTTCCCCCAACACCCAGGTTTGAGGGGTCTCCAGCCTATAGGGGCGAGTGCCCTCTACCCTGGCTGGAGCAGTATAGGTGGGAGGCGTGTCCTGCAAATAGGAGGGAGTCCCTCATTCCTGGATTTCAGGGGGAGCTCCTGGGCTATAGGAGTTACCCTGAAACCCAGATGGGAGTAGCCTTCCATCTGGAAAGGTAAGTCCCCTCTCTCCTGGATGTGGCAGTATATGGGGAGAAAGGGGATTATGGGGAACAGTTGGTACAGTGAGAGGAGTGCTCATGGCCCAGATTCACTGCAGTGCGTCAGAATTGAGGAGCAGGGCCCAGGCTGAAGGAGGCCAAAGCCCCCGGAAACGGGCAATTCTACGTTTTCTAAAAGGAAGAGCACAGGGCCAATCATCCCAGTCCCATCCCCTGGCTCAGGTCAGCATCCTGGGAAAGTGATCTGGAAGAGGAGCCCAGCAGGGACAAGGACAACAGGAGGGCCAAAGGAGAGCACAGCATGAAGTACTGGAAGAAGGAAGTTTCTGGTGTGCAGGTCAGGACCGCAGAAAGAAGCTGAGTCTAGGGACCTAGAGGAAGGCCCAGGTTAGGGGAGTGCAGGCAAGCACGGGGCTGGGGAGGCAGGGGCTGCACTAGGGTTGTAAGATGCAGGGAAGACAAAGGGAGTGGGGAAGGGGCCCCAGAGAGGCCCACAGTTCAAGCCCAGGGAAGCACAGAGCAAGAAGGACCCCAAGAAGCTCAAGAGAGGAGCCATTCCAGAGAATTGAGAAGCAAGGGCCAGCAATGAGGCAGGGGGCTCAGGACAGTGAACAGGGCTGGAGAAGGAAGGCAGAGGATCAAGAAAGGGGAGGTGTGATCTATCAGGGGGGGGCAGGATCAAGGCCCAGCACGACTGCCAGGTATCATGGTTCTTGGTGCTGCCCCAAGAGCCTAGGGAGGGCAAGTAGCCCAGTCAAGGTTTCGGGTTCTGTTTCTTATAAGGCACCTTGGCCCATATGAGGTTCAAGGGCCAGGCACCAGGCCAAAGGCCCTGGCAAGGGACAGGGGCCAGGAGGAGTGCAATGTGAGGGCCCATTTGGGGTCGTGGTGGTGCAACAGAGTACAAGATTCAGGACCCAATCAAGGAGCCCAGGTAAGAAACTGATCCCAACAAATGTTATTAGGGACCCAAGAGCATGAGGCCCCTTCTCCAGAAAAAAGCAGTAGGGGAAGGAGAGGTAGGATAGGCACTATTATGAGGATTCACAGGGCTGCTCAAAGGCCACAGAGGGAAGCAAGCTTGGGGGCCAAATCAAGGGACGCCCAGGTCAGACACGACAGGAAGAGACAGCACAGAAAGCAACACAACCAGAGTAATGTGGTAAGGAACTCAGGTTGGCAGCCAGGCCTGGGGACTGTAGGGTGAAGGGTCAGGGTGAGGAAGGGCTGGGTTGGCTTAGGGGCAGCTTGCAAGGCTTGCGGGCAAGAAAGGGAAGGAAGGGGATCACCCAGGGCAAGGTCTTCACTAGATCCAGTTGTCTTGTTTGGACAGCATATGGGGCCCAGATGAAGGGCAGGGATGTGTTGCCCATAGAAATCCTTCCGGACCCAGAGGTCAGCCAATTCCACTTCTCTGCCCCAGGTGAGTAGAACATCAGATAGATAACAGGACTAAAGGAGGGCAATGTGAGGGATACCTTTGGTCTGGGATTGGGGGGGGGGTGTTGATGGGGAGCCAGCAACCACTGGAGCACACCAGTCTAGGGAGCAGCAGGTAGATGGCAGTGTCCTGGAAATGACAAAATAGCACAGTACAAGGGGAACAGAGGGGAGGAAGAGGAGGGAGGCCAACAAGTGTCCTGAAATCAAGGAACAGGGTCAGGGTCCTCAACTGGGGGCACCAGCAAGGAGCCAGGCCCAAGATTGGGGAGCCAAGTGCCAGGACCTGTTCCTGCTTCCAATGAAAAGTGACAGGGCTGGGGAGGGGAGAAAGGAAAGCAAGGAGAGTGTGTGGCGTAGAGAGAGGAGGGATCAAAACCCAGATTAAATGCTGGGTGTGAGGATTGAGGAGCAGGCCTGGAAAAATAGATTGAAATGTAGCAGTCAAGGTGCACAGGTATGTTTTCCCAACGGGAGCCCACAGGGCTATACACCCAATTCAAGGGACAACAGGAGTGATGAAGGAGGGTACAGAGTGAAAGGCAAGAGGAAGAGTGTTGATGGGGTGTTGGCTGGGATTCCAGAAAGGAGCCCATGCTAAAGACCAACAGGAGGGCTCAGACCAGGAAATTACTTGCAAGGTCGGGGCTGGGAAGGTGGGTGACTCTAGGGTTCTGAGGTTCAAGGAAGCCAAGTGTAGTAGGGTTCTGGCCTCACAGAGGCCCGGAGTCCAAGCCCAGCCAAGCACAGAGCAAAAGGTCCCCCCAGAGGCTCAAGTGAGGAGGCAGGCCAGGGAATGGAGATCCAAGGGCCAGAGCTTCAATAGGGGCTCAGGAAAGTGGACCAGACTTTGTAGGGATGGCAGGGGATCCAGTAGAGACCAGGCAGGATCCTGGCCCAGGGCAAATGCCAGGTGTCAGGGTTCTGGGTTCAAGACCAAAGGCTCAGTGAGAACAAGGGTCCCAGGCGAGGGGTAGGACTCTGTTTTTTATAAGGTGCTGTTGCCACGATGAGAATCCAGAGACAGGGACCTGGCAAAGCAGGCCTGGAAGTGAAGGCAGCCAGAAGTAGGGCAATTAGAGAGCATGGTGGGGCTGTCTCGGTGGGTATGGGGTGGGCAAGATCCAGGACCCAAACCAGGTGTCCAGGTAAAGGACCCACCTGACCGACCATGAATGAGTGACCTAAGGAACAGAGGACCTGCAATTGCTAGGGGATCAAGGGCCATTTACCAGGACAAAGTGCCTGGCAAGGGACAGGAATAGGAGGAAGGGCTGCACAAGGACAAGGAGACAGAGTGAAACACAACAGGCACCTAATGGAGCACACTGGGAGTCCCAAGCATGGAGCCCCCAGGTCAGAGCCGGTTGAGATCCACAGCCGAAGGGGCCCCAACAAACTTCCAGCTGCCATCTGATGATTTTCTCACAGCAGCCCCAGCAAACTTCCAGCTGCCAGCTGATGATTGGCTTACAGCAGCCCCAGCAACCTTCTAGCTGCCAATTGATTAGCTCCTCTGCGGTGATACTCATTGGGCTGTTTCTGGCCCTTTCAGACCACGGAGCTGTTCATTGGGGGATTTTCTTTGGCTCCGCCCACATGACCCAGCCAATCGGCCTCAAGAGCAGAAGGAGTGGGTGGGGTGAGAGGCTTGTGGGAAGCCAGTGGTGGCAGTTGGGCTCTGAGGGAATTCCTGAAGAGCTCCTGTGGTGTGGTGTGTGTGTTCTAAAAATAAAGTTTGTTTCTGCTTGATAAGTTGCTCCTGAATTGTGTCCAGCCAGACTGTGGCATTTGGTGGCCCACACAGAGAACGACTGAGGGTAAGTGATAAGGTAAACTGCTCGCCCCTGAGGGCAGGGCGAGAGGATGGGTAGCCATATTAAGATTCTTCTTTGGTTTTGTTTCGCTTTTTTTTTTTTTTTTTAAGATGCCTGTCCCTGAAGATGTGTAAGATGGTAGAAAAACCGCTCACATCTGAGGAAAAACTATTTGCATCTGAGGAACAGATAGGGAGAAAGGACGGATGGACATTTCAGGAGGATAAAAGGGCTATTATAATGATTTTTGGTTGTTCCACTTTTGTTTCATTCTGTTTCAATTTTGTTTGGCATTATCTTTTTGGGTTGTATTATAGTTATGGTAGAAATATGGGATCAGAAATTAGTAAAAAACAAAACAAAAGACTGTTAAGTAAATTGCTAGAGGAATGAGGAATCACAGTAAAATCAAGAACAGTAAGGACATACGTTGATACAATACAAAAATGTAGCCCATGGCTTTTTAAGGAGGAGTTGTTAAATATTTCACAATGGAACCATCATAGTGAAGATTTAAAAGGAATAGAAAAGAAAAGCCCAAGGACTCTGCCAGTTGGTACATTGTGATTGTGGACATTCAAATCTTGTTTGCTTAGTCCAAAGCCTTCAGTTCAGACAATGGTAGAGGAAGGAAAAGACATATTGATTCAAGCAAAAGAAAAAGTCTCCGAGTTAGTCAGACAGAGGAAAAAATTCAAGTAAAAGAGAAGGTCTCTCGAGCTAGTCAGAGAGAGGAAGAAAGTTTAGAGCAAATAAAGCTATCAGGGGAAAAGTTACAACAGGAGACTGATACTAACACCATCTATCACCAGAGGGCATAAGTGTCCAACCAAGAGTGCCACCTCCATATGCAGGGAGGCCCCCAACCCCTCTACTTGACAGATGGAATCCTGAGACAGGACCTCAAATATTAACATGCCCTGTATTTCAGCAGGCAGGAGGACAGCGGATTCACCAAGCTTTAGATTTCAAAACAGTGAAGCAGCTAAAAGAGGCTGTAACAACCTATGGTCCTCAAGCACCCTTTACTGTAAGCATGATTGAATCCATTACCAACTTGAACATGACACCAGCAGATTGGGCTAATATGTGTAAAGCTGTGCTAAATGGAGGAAAATACTTGTTATGGAAGGTTGCCAATGAGGAATTTTACAAGGAGAAGGGTAGGCGATATGCAGAAGCTGATTATCCTCAGAGAAATTTAGATATGTTGTTAGGAAAAAGACCTTATGAGGATAAGCAGCAACAAATTCCATATGATCCTACCATATACTCAAAAATTGCTGCAGTTGTGGTTAGGGCATGGAATACTTTACAAGGACATAGACGTTTACAAGGACAATTATCTAAGGTAATACCAGGAGCTAATGAAGCTTTTGCTGAATTTTTAGATAGGCTTATTCAAACAGCTACCAGAGTTTTTGGAAATACAGAACAAGCAATGCCATTAATAAAACAACTGGCTTATGAACAAGTGAATTGTTGGTGCAGAGACGTCATTAGACCATGGAAACATGAAGATTTAAACACATATACTAAATTATGTAGAGACATTAATGAACAAGGGCAAGTTTTCACAGTTGCAGTACAACAGGTTTTAGATTCCAGGCCGAAACCATGCTACAATTGTCAACAAACAGGACATTTTAAAAGGAATTGCCCCATAGGAGGAGGGTTTAACAAAACTAAGTATCAAAGGGGTGAAATACTGGGTATTTGCCCACAATGCCATAGAGGGAGACATTGGGCTAAGGAATGCCATTCTCAAACCACCATAGAGGGTACTCCATTATCAAAAAATGAACAAGGACCAGGTGTCTATCCGTGATATCTTGAAGAAAGTCATCAGATTCCATTGCCAAAAAGTGGACAAGGGGGCCCAATGCTCCAGGGCCCAAGACCACAAATGTATGGGGCACTGGAGAAACCCAGCAACCCCATCAGGGTAATGAACAGGACACATTGTCCATTAGATCCCTCATTAGACAAACCAAAGGAAGCACAGGATTGGGCATCTGTGTCTCCGCCTGAACAGTACTAACTCCAGAGATGGGAGTTCAAATCATTCCCACAGGAGTAAAAGGACCTCATCCCAAAGGAACAGTAGGCTTATTATTGGGATGCAGTTCCTCTACTCTAAAATGACTTATGATAAGTCCTGGGATAATTGATCCCAATTATAAAGGTGAAATACAAATTATAGCCAGTTCTCCAAAGTGTATATCAGTAATTTCACGAAGAGATAGAATAGCACAGTTACTAATAATACCCAGCCTACATGATAAATTTTCTAGTTGTACTGTAGAAAGTGGTTCCAGAAAATTAGGCTCCACAGGTGTAGATTGAGCTATGATTTCTTTAAATTAATATTCTCGCCCCATGCTAAAACTAAATATTTAAGGACATGAATTTAATGGGCAATTGGATACAGGTGAAGACCTTAGCATCATCTCTCGACAAGAATGGACAAAACATTGGCCATTACAACAAGCCACTCCAACATTTTGAGGCCTAGGTGTGGCAACTAATCCCCATAGAAGTGCAATGGTATTAGTTTGGAAGGATCCTAAAGGATGTGAAGGAATTATACAGCCATATGTATTGGATCATCTTCCTATAAATTTATGGGGACAAGATGCCCTAGATCAATTAGTCTTGACATTAACAAATAACATCAATCCAAATGCACCAACTATTAGAGCTAGACAATGTTTTAGGAAAGAAATAATATTAGGAGAACAAAAACAAGTCATAGCAGCACCAATTCAAATAGATCAAGGAATAAAGAGACATGGATTGAGTTTTCATAAGGGGTCACTGAGACAATAAAAATTACTTGGAAATAAGAAAGACCAGTATTGTTTCCTCAGTGGGCCCTGACTAAAGAAAAGATGCAAGCAGCCCATGACCTGGTCAAACAACAATAAGCGGAAGTACATATACAACCTTCTGTATCTCCACATAATATTCCCATTTTTGTCATCAAAAAGAAATCTGGTAAATGGAGATTATTGCAAGATTTAAGAGCCATTAATTATGAGATGGTTATTATGGGATCTGCTCAATCGGGGATTCCTCAAATGTCTGCTTTGCCAAAAATCTGGTATGTTTTATTTATACATAGATAGTTGTAGTTATAGATATTAAAGATTTTTTTTTTCAATTCCAATTCATCCTGAGGATAGTTCACATTTTGCATTTACCATCCCTGCACTGAATCATGAAAGACCTGATCAGATATGAATGGAAAGTACTCCCTCAAAGGATGGCTAACAGCCCAAATATGGGTCAAATTTATGTTAACAAAGTAATCCAGGCACTTAAAAATCAAAATCCTGAATTACAAATATTTCATTATATGGATGATGTATTTTTAGCACACAAAGATAAAAACACATTGCTACAATGTTATGTCACACTTAAAACTTATTAAAAATTATAATCTAGAGATAGCAATAAATAAAGTACAATTAAATTTTTCAATTAATTATTTAGGAGTTCTATTATCCTCAAACATGGTCTGTCTACCAAAAATTCAAATATGAGTAGATCAACTCAAATCACTTAACGACTTTCAAAAGTTATTACGAGAAATAAATTTGAAAAGACCTTATCTACGCATACCAACAGGATAGTTAAGACTTTATTTGATATCCTAAAAGGTCCAACAGATCCAAATTCACACCGAAAGTTAACCCCTGAAGCAAGAAAGGCATTAAAATTTATGGAAACATATAAGGAAAATATGCATTTGGATAGAATTGATATGTTTGCTTTATTATTTATTATACTACCAACAAAAAATATTCCTACAGGAGTATTTTGGCAAGAAGTTCCACTATTGTGGATACATTTATCTTATTCTCCTAACACTATTCTTACTAGGTATCCTGAGGCTGTAGGACAAGTGATTCACAAAGGAATAAAAGCATCAAAGGGAGGGTTTGGAATTTCTCCCAATAAGATTATTACTCCATGTACTATGGATAAAATTGATGAGTAAGTTAATGAGTTAAATACTTGGCCAATAATCATGTGCAAATCTAATGTTTCATTTGATAGCCACTTACTATCTAATTCTTTATTGTATTTTTGGTCATTGCATCCTGTAATATTTCCAAAGTTGAGAAGAAAAACACCTATCATAAATGCTCCAAATATATTCACTGATGGGTCAAATAATGGAACAGCAGCAATAGTTACACCTGATCACACTTTTACATTTTGAGTACCCAAACAATCAGTTCAAAAAGTAGAGCTTAATGCAGTATTACAAGCTTTTGTGATGTTTAAAGATTTTGTATTTAATTTATTTTCCGATAGTCAGTATATATTTAATGCTATAGTATCCCTTGAAGATGCTGGTAGGATTTCCCCTTCCTCTACTGTTTTCTCTTTGCTTTCCACTATACAAAGTCTAATCTGGGAGTAAAAAGATCCATTATTTATAGGGCATATCAGGGTACATACAGGATTGCCTGGAGCCCTTAGTTTGGGCAATGATTTAGCAGATAAAACTACACATGACATACATATTTTCTCTACACTAGAAGAAACTACAAATTTTCATTATAAGTTTCATGTCAAAGCTCATACTTTATAAAAGGGTTTTAAAATAGCTAACGACTTGATGTTAACTAAGGAACGAGCTAGACAAATAATAAAACAATGTCAAAATTGTGTGACCTTTTTACCACAAGTAAATCCTGGAGTCAATTCTAGAAGACTGATACCTAACCATATTTGGCAGGTGGACGTCATACTGTTGCCAGAATTTGGAAAATTAAAATATTTACATGTTACAGTTGATACTTCTTCCAGACTTTTGATTTGCTCCCTTCATGCCAGAGAAAAGAACTAAAGATATTATACCTCATTGCTTACAAAATTTTGCCACTGTGGGCGTTTCAATGCAGTTAAAATCAGATGATACACCTGGTTATACTTTTACCTCTTTTAAACAATTTAGCTCATCATTTGGCATTACTCATATAACAGGAATCCCATACAATCCACAGGGGAAAGGCATAGTTGAAAGAGCTCATCAAACTATTAAAAATGTACTTATTAAAGCAAAAAGAGCGAATTGGGAAGGGGAATATATTCCCCAAAGATAAACTTAAAATAACCCTTTTTACTCTAAACTTTTTAAATTTTGATTCAGCAGGGCTTAGTGCTGTGGAAAGGCATATGTGTCCAAAAAATGTACATAAGCCTAGGGTACTTTGGAAGGATATTCTAACAGGACAATGGAAAGGTCCTGAGCCAGTAATTGTCTGGAGTTGGGGGTCTGTTTGTTTGTTTCCACAGGGAGAACAGCAGTCGATTTGAATTCCAGAGAGACTAACTAAGGTCCTGACCCAATGATTGTCTGGAGTTGGGTGTCTGTTTGTGTGTTTCCACAGGGAGAACAGCAGTTGATTTGGATTCCAGAGAGGTTTACTAAAGTGATTTCTACAGACCAAAAAGAAGATGATTTGGCTCAAATCCATAACAGCTGATTTCCAGAACTCCAATTTGGCTATCCTTACATCTGCGAGAAAACCAGGATGCTTTTTTCAATATCTATTTTATTATTGCACTTTCCACATCATGAAGTTCTATTTTGTTTTTTCAGCTCATACAGACCTAGGTAAATGTTTTCCTAATCAGTTCTATTTTTGGACTTTAGAGTTTTTAAACATTGCATTGGAGATTTCACTTGTAAAAAGTTATAAGGCCTTTACTATTATGTTATATTATGTATGTATTATTCTGGGTGTGCACACTGTGTTTTGTGTTGTATGTTTGCATGTACACATGTCCATATATCATATATGATGAGCGGTCATGAAAAAATGGATCCAATTTTTTTTATTCACGTGATTTAAATGGTTTAATTTAAATTTGGTAAAGCTTTTGAGGATTGTTTTAATATGTGAACAAAAAAGGAGGTTAACAGATCTGTTTGTTTACTTTCACTTTCCTTTTTATTATATTTAATATTTCTGTTCAAGATAATGTAAATTGTTCAAAAAATTGTTTTCTTTTAGTGCCTTTGGGAATGTTACATAATTTTTTTATTCATTATTGCCAGAATTCCTATCTTCATCCCAGTGCCAGTGAAGACAAAGATAAAACCAATCTACAGCTTCTGCAATAGCCATCACTGAACTGCTTGCAGAATTTGACTGGACTATGTATCACTTGTATGCATTGTGAACTATCTATTGGTGCAGCGACTTGTGGTAGTGTTGGGGTATTTTTCCTGATGGTGTCATCGGTGGTACAATTTTTCCAAAAGAAGCCGTCAATTGGCTTGGTGTATCCTCCTCCCTTCTGCTTGTGATGTTCGTTCAGCTAAAATTTGGGAGACAAAGGAAGTGAAGCAAAGAATCTTATCCCCCCGCTGGTACAAAGACCTATCCACAGGTGTGGCTGTATGCTGGTCTGGT
Organism: Callospermophilus lateralis; assembly: GCF_048772815.1. NCBI lineage: Eukaryota > Metazoa > Chordata > Mammalia > Rodentia > Sciuridae > Callospermophilus > Callospermophilus lateralis. The sequence continues at coordinate 112,011,851 of NC_135313.1, read as the reverse complement.
AGTCAATTACAAGTAAGATCCAATTGCAATGGTACCAACCTAAGACAGGAGGCTGACGATTTGAGGTAAGCTCATCCAATGACAGGTAAGGACCATATGTAGTATTGGACAACCTAAGGCCGGCATGGTCCCTAAACCACATGCTAGTTGTTTAAACAGAGAGTAGGAAATGTTGAGAGCCACAGCGGAAGGGGCCCCATCAAACTTCCAGCTTCCAGCTGATGATTTGCTCACAGCAAACTTCCAGCTGACAGCTGATTTGTTCCTCTGCAGTGATGCTCATTGGGCTGTTTCCTTGCCCTTTCAGACCACAGAGCTGCTCACTGGGGGACTTTTTTGGCTCTGCTAACTAGGCCCAGCCAATCGGCCTTAAGAGCAGGAGGAGTGGGGGGGTTGAGAGGCTTGTTGAAAACCGGTGGTGGCAGTTGGGCTCTGAGGGAATTCCTGAAGAGCTCGTGTGGTGTGGCTTGTGTGTTCTAAAAATAAAGTTCCTTTCTGCTTGATAAGTGGCTTGTGAATTGTCCCTAGCCAGACTGCAGCAAGAGCCAATAGGAAGAAACTCCATGCTACACCAAGTGACATGAGGAATGCTATCAGGGGCTAAAGTGAGCACCAGGCCCAGGGACTGAAGCACAAAGGGTCAGAGATAGGTAGGGCTGGTGTTGGGGTAGGGGCAACAAGCAAGGCCAGATGGCAGGGGAGAAAAGGGAGTGGATCTCTCAGTTGTGGGTTGAAGCAAGTCACTTTTTAATTGCCAGGCCTCAAAGTTCAGACAGCAAAGGGGACTCAGGCAAGAGGCAGGGCTGTATTTCCCATAGGCATCCTTAAGAGTGCAGAGGCCAGCCAATTTGGCTCCACTGCTCAGGTGTGTAGATCCTCAGAGAGGGACCTCTACCAAATGAGGGTCAAAAGAGGCCACTGTGAGGGGATACTGGGTGTATGCAGTTTGTTGGGGTGGTCATTTGGCAGCCTGGACTCATTATTGGAGCCAAGGCTAGGGAGAAGCAGCGAAAGCAAAACGTCCTGGCAGTGCCAGGATACCATAGCACCAGTGGAACAGAAGAGAGGCACTGGATGGGGTCTGAAACCAAAGGTAAATGATAGGGTCCTTGAGCAAGGCAGCCAGGGGCTCAAGCAAGGAGCTAATCCCAATAATGGAGAACCAAGTGCTAGGACCTGGGGCAGTGTGAATGAAAACAGATATGGATGGGGAGGGACAGGAGAAATCTGAGAAGGTGTCACAAGGGGAAGAAGGCTGAAGGCCCAGTTTCACTGCAGGGTGTCAGTATTGGTAGCAGGGCACAGGCTTAGGGAGGTCAAAGGGCCCAGACAAGGGGCAGGGCTACATTTTCCCAAAGGGAAAACACAGGCAAATGAAGTCAGTTCAACTACATGGCATGGTTAGCATCCTGGGAAGGTAATCAGGAAATTCTCCCTGGCAGAGGCAGAAACATCAAGAGCACCAAAGGAGGGCATAGCCTCAAGGGCCACAAGATGGGTCTGGGTGGAGAGAGGAGCTAAGACAAGGGACCTAGAGGAGGGCCCAGGCCAGGGGAGAGCAGGGAAGGGCGGAGACAGTAAAGCATGGCTGCACTAGGGTACTGCAGTACAGGGAAGCCAAGGGGAGGAAAGAAGAGGCCGAAGTTAGAGGCCCTCAGACAAAACCCAGAAAAGAAGGATGAAGAAGGGCCACCAGAGTCTCAAGCGAGGTGCCAGGTAAGGGAATGGAGTGCCAAGGGCTAGGGCTTGGGCAGGAGGCTTGGGACAGTGCACAAGACTTGGGAGGGAAGGCAAGGGATCCAGCATGGGGCAGTCAGGCTTCAGGCTCCAGGCCCAGTACCACCTGCAGGTGCCAGAGTTCCTGGTGCAGGACCAAGCACCCAGAAAGAGTAAGTGGACAGGTGAGGGGCAGAGCTCTGTTTCTCATAAGGCGCTCTGGCCCAGGTGAGAATTCATAGAGAGGGACATGGCAAATGAGCCCTGGCAATGGAAACGGCCCAGAAGGAGGGATATGGGAGGGCACGGCTGTGGGTCATGGTGGGTTCATGGTGAGTGGAAAGACAGGACCCTAGCCAGGTGCTCAAACAAGTACCCTCATGACCACCCTAGGTCGAAGGACCCAAAGAGCAGGAGACTCAGGAGCACCAGGGGAATTCGTGAGGAGATGGGGAGCATGAGCGGCATGAGGACGATGAGACAGAGGGAGCCCTCTGGCGGGCCTAGGGGAGCCCTCTGGCAGTTCCAAGCAAGGAGGCCAAAAGTTCAGACGCAACATGAAGAGACTCCACACTATGTAAAGGTACATGAGGAAAGAGGCCAGGGGCATAAAGAAGTGCACAACACAGGGACTGCAACTCCATGTGTCTGGGTTAGGGAAGACTGGGATAGGGTAGGGGCAGCAAGCAATACCAAAGGGCAGGGGAGTGAAGGGAGTTGATCACTCAGGGATTGTTTGGAGCAAGTCCCATGTTAACTGCCAGGCATCAAGATTCAGGAATTGAAGGGGACTCAGGAGAGTGGCAGGGCTGTGTTTCCAAAAGGGAGCATTCAGGGCACAGAGGGAACCAATTCCTCTCTTTTGCTCCAGGTGAGTAGATCCTCAGAGAGGGACATGGAACAAAGGAGGTGGGGCCAAAGAGGGTACTGTGAGGGGATACTTGGTTTACGGAAATGGGTGTGTGGTGGGTCAGGCTGCCAGGACCCATTCGAGCAGCATATGCTAGGGAGAAGAAGGGGGATCGGAGTTTCCGGGCAATTCTAGGATACCACCGCATGAGGAGATCAGAGGGGAGGCACAGGAAGGGGCCTGCAAAAGGTGCCAGAAACCTAGGGACAGGGAAATGGTCTTCAAGAAGGGTAGCCAGGGTATCATAAGGAGCCAAACCCAGTATTGGAGAGCAAAGTGCTAGCACCTGGGCCTGGGTGAAAGAAAAGAAATATGGAGGTGGAGCAGCGGGAGGGGAGAAAGTGGAGTGGGTGGCACAGGGGAAGAAGGGCTCAAGGCCTGTGACCACTGCAGAGTATCAGGGATCGGGAGCAGGGTCTGAAAGAGGCTGAAGGGTCCAAGTAATGGGCAGATGTACATTTTCCCAAAAAGAGCCCCCAGGGCCAAGAGGCCTAGTCAAGTTGCCTGGCCCTGGTGAACTTCCTGGGAAGGGAGTTAGGAAAGTGGGCATGGCAGAGACAGAAAAGACATGAGGGCCAAAAGAGGGCACAGCCTGAAGGGCCGCAAGAAGGTTGGGAGGGGGCCAGTATCTCATCAAGGAGCCCAAGCAAGGAAGCTAGAGGAGGGCCCAAGCCAGGGGAGAGCAGGGAACAGTGGGCCAGGAAGGCAGGCCTGCTCTAGGGTACTGTAGTACAGGGAAGCTAAGGGGATCAGGGAAGCAGCCCTACCCAGGATCCCTCAGACAATGCCCAGAAAGGCAGTGAGAAAGAAGGGCCACCAGAGGCTCAAGCGAGGAGCCAGGCCATGGAACAGAGTGCCCAGGGCCAGGGCTTGGGCAGGGGGCTCAGGACACTGGACAAGATTTGGGAGGGAAGGCAGGATATCCATCAGGGGGGAAGTCAGTCTCCAGGCCCAGGGCCACTTCCTGGTGTTATGGTTCCTGGTGGAGGACCAAGCACCCAGAGAGAGCAAGGTGCCCATGTGAGGGGTAGAGCTCTGTTTTTCATTAGGCAGTCTGTCTCAGATGAATCCAGGGCCAGGTACCTTACAAAGGAGGCCAGACAAGGGAAGGGGACCAGAAGAAAGGCAAATACAGGGCATGGCAGGGGGTTATCGTGGGTGCACTGTAGGGCTAGAGCAATGACCCAAGAGAGGCCCCAGGCATGGGATCCAGCAAACTGATTGTGATGAGTGACCCAAGCAGCAGGAGATCTGAAAGTGCCAGGAAAAAGTGCAAAGGAAAGGAAGGTAGGGGCTGTTTGAGGACCAGGAGACAGAGGAAAGTTCAAGGGGCAACTATGTGAGCCGTCTGGGGGGCCCAAGTAAAGGGCCTCTAGGTTAGACCCCACATGAAGAGAATCCATGCTATGCCAAGGGACATGAGGAATATGGTCTCGGGATCAGGTGAGCGCCCAGGCCCAGAGACTGGAGCACAAATGGTCAGGGTTAATGAGGGCTGGCTTGGCTTAGGGGAAGCATGCAAATCCAGAAGGCAGGGGAGGGAAGGGAGGAGATCCCATGTTTATTGCCAGGCCTCAAGGTACAGGCTGTGAAGGGGACTAAGGTCACTGTCAGGGCTGTGCTTCCCATTGGAAGAATTCAGGGTGAAGAGACTAGCCAATTCCGCTTCTCTGCCCCAGGTAAGTAAATCCTCAAACACGAACCTGGACCAATGAGGGGAAAAAGAGGGTATGTGAGGGGATACATGGCATGTGGAGCTTGACGGGTTTGGTGGGCAGGAGGACCAATTTTAGCAGCCTAGGCTAGAGCAAAATAGGGGTAGCAATGGGTGCAAGAAGTGCCAGGATACCACAACATGAGGGAATTAGAGGGGATGCTGCAGTCCAGCTTCAGCAAACTAACTGGGGGGTAATGAGCAACTTGTGTAGATTGATACAGCAGGAGTGAGAGCAGTTTATTATAGGACAGTAGGGGGTATATATATACATAACTAATTACACACAGCTTATCTTTTTTAACATAAACTAGATATAGCAGTCAACCAATAAGGAATCCTCATCATCTTAATGATTACACACACCGTAACTCAATTGACATAATCTAAACACAGCAGTCAGTCATTAAGAAATCTCTATCTTAATGGCTTGCTAACGTTATTTCTCAAACCACCCCCTCTGGCAAAATGCCAGGTGCCATCTTGACTTGTTTATGGACCCTAACAAGGGGAGGCATAGGAGGGGGCCAGTAAATGGGGCCTGAAACCAAGGGACAGGGACTGGTTTCTGGAGAAGTGCAGCCAGGGGCTCAAGCAAGGAGCCAAACCCAGTAATGGAGAGCCATGTGCTACCACCTAGGCCTGGGTGAATGAAAAAGACATGGTTGTCTGTGGGAGCTCTTATACCTCTGCAGCCTGGGTAGAGCCCACTGGCTGCTCCAGGTGAGAGACCCCTGCCATCTTGGTGTCCAGTCTATCTTGTATTGCGCATTAGCGCTTGTAGAAGGGACCCACCCCTACAGTCATGAGATCACTTCCACCTCTGTGCCCAGTGGGGAGCGGCTAGTGTACAGTTGCAGACAGGGTATCAAAAACTCACCCCTCCAGGTGGGATACCCCTTTCACCTGGGTGTCAAGGGGAGCTCTTATCTAGGGGCAGCAAGAGTAAGAGTGACTTGCCCCTACAGGCAAGAGACCCCTCAGACATGGGTTTTTACAGCAAGCTCCTACAGAGTTCCAGCCAGGGTAACAGGGACTCGCCTCACCAGGTGGGAGACCACTTTCACCTTCGTGTGTGTGTGGGGGGACTCCTATACCTCCGCAGGCAGGGAAGAGGTGACTCACCCTTCCAGGAAAGAGACGCCTCCTAAATTGGTTTATAGGGAGCTTGTACACCGCCCCAACCAGTGTAGAGGGGACCCCTCCCACCTGAGTGTTGCAGGGATCTTGTATACTGCTGCGGCCAGGTTAGAGTGGACTCGCCTCTCCTAGCAAAGACCCCCCCCAACTTGGGTGTCGAGGGGAGCTCATATCCCACCGAGGCAAGGTAGAGGACACTTGCTCTGCCTGGCTGGAGATCCTTCCCACTTGCGTGTCTGTGGGGGCTCTTATACTGCTGAGTCAGTGTAGCAGGGCTCACCCTCCCAGGCCAGAGATTCCTCACACCTGGTTGTTATGGGAGCTCCACTACCACTGCAGGCAGATTAGAGGGGACTCAAAACTCCAGTCTGGAAACTCCTCCGATCTGGGTGATTGGTGGAGCTCCTAATCTCCACCCAGGGTAGAGGGGACTCCCTCCTCCAATTGAGAGATGCTTTCCACATGGGTGTCCTGGGAGCTTTTTTATGGAACCAGCCAAAGTACAGGGTACTCTCCCCTCCAGGTAGGAGACCCCTCCCACCTGTGAGCTGGGGTCTTGTATAGCTTGTATACCACGAAAGCCTTTGGTAAAGGGGACCCACAACTCCAGTCGGGAGACCCCACCCAACTGGGTGTCTGGGGAAGCTTGTATACCTGCACAGTTAGGGTAGAGGGGATTCCCTGCTTTAGGTATGTGACCCTTTCTACCAGGATGTCAAGGGCGACTCTTATTCTGCCATATCCCTGGTACAGGGGATTTGCCCTTCCAGGCAGGATACCCCTTCCACCTGGGTTTCAGGAGGAGCTCTTATACCGCCACAGCCAGTGTTGAGGGAACATGCCCCTCTGGGCGGGAGACCCCTTGAAGCAGGGTATCCAGGGTAGCTCCTATATCACCACAGGGAAAGTAGGGTAATTCGCCACTGCAGGTGGGAGACCCCGCCCACCTTGGTGTCAGGTGGAGCTAGTATACTGCACCAGCCAGGGTACAGGGAACTTGCCCCTACAGGCGGGAGACTCCTCCCACCTTGGTGTCAGGGGAACTCATATACTACAGCACCCATGGTAGAGGGTTCTTTCCCCTCCAAGCTGGAGACCCCTCCCACCAGAATGTCAGGGGGAGCTCATATACTTCAGCAGTCAGGATACAGTGAACTCGCCCCTTTATATTGGAGAACCCTTCCAGGTGGGTATGGTGGGCGGGGGCTCGTATACCACCACATAGAGGGTAGAGGGGACTGGACCCGCTTTGCCAGAGGCCCCTCCCACCTGGGTGTCTGGGGGAGCTCCTACACCACTCTAGCCAGTGTAGATGGGACGCGCCCCTCTAGGCAGGAGACCCCTTTCACCTGGATGTCTTGGGGAGGTCGTATAAAACCACAGCCAAGGAAGAGTCGACTTGCCCCTCCAGGAGGAAGCACCCTCCCCCCTGGGTGTCAGGGGAAACTCATATACTGCTGCAGCCAGGGTAAATTGGACATGCTCCTTCAGGCGAGAGACCCCTCCCATCTTGGTGCAAGGGCGAGCTTGAATTTCGCCTTAGCCAAAGGTAGAGGGAACTTGCCCTTCCAGGCAGGAGACCCTAAGCTTAGAAGTTCATAGTCTGCTGAAGTTTACATAAAAGCAGATTTTTGTTTCACTGTTGTGGGTAAATTAACACTTCAAGGACAACACCTGAGAAGGGGAGAGGCTCTTCTCCCCTTTCTTTCCTCCCATTTTCAGCTGTTACTATAGAGCCCATTTGTAACTTATTTAAAAAACTTAGACATCTGTGCAAAGCTCAGCTTAAGGCCAGATGCATTGTTTGCACATGTCTTTAAAGTACTATACTGGATATGTTTATGAAAAACTAGTAGGGGGGTGTCCAGTGCCTGGAGTGCTGGTATCTTCTCTGCCAGTGGCCAAGTAAACAGGATGACATGAAAATAGAAGTTTATCTACAATGGACTCTTGCTGACAGTCCTAAAATCAGCCATGGTGAAGAGGGCTTTTCTGTGGAGAAAGGGGGTGTCACTTCAGGTAGATGGCACTTACCCTCCAGGCTGGATACTGCTCTCACGTGGTTGTCAAGGGAACTCCTATACCACAGTAGCGAGTGTAGAGGGGACTCGCCTCTCCAGTCAGGAGACCCCATAACCTGGGTGTCAGGGGGAGCTTCAATACCGCCAGAGCCAGGGTAGAGGAAACATGCACCTCCAGGTGAAAGACACCTCCCACCTGTTTGTCAGGGGAAACTCATATACTGCTGCAAACAGCGTAGGGTGAACATGCTTCTCCAGGCGAGAGATCCCTACCAACTTGGTGCCAGGGTGAGCTTGTATTCTGACTTAGCCAGGGTAGAGGAGACTCAACCCTCCAGGTGGGAGACCCCTCCCACCTGGGTTTCAGGGGGTGCTGTTATTCCACCACAGCCAGGGTAGAGGGGACTAGACACTCCAGGAGGGAGGTCCGTTTCACCTGGGAGTCCTGGAGAGCTACTATACCCCCAATACAAGGATAGGAAGTACTTGCCCCTCCAGGAGGAAGATACCTCCCTCCTGGGTATCAAGGGAAGTTCCTACACTGCTGCAGCCAGGGTAGATCAGACTTGCCCTTCCAGTCAGAAGACCCCTCCCACATGGGTGTTTGAGTGAGCTACTCTACCTCCAAAGCAAGGGTAGATGGGACTCTCCCATGTAATCAGGAGACCTTACCCACACGGAGAATCTGGGCAGTGCCACTATACTACAAAATGAGGGGAACAGAGGATAGGCACAGACGGGGGCTTGCAAAAGGGGCCTGAAACCAAGGGAGAGGGACAGGGTCTTTGCGAAGAGCAGCCATGTGCTCAAGCAAGGAGCCGGGCCCAATAATGGAGAGCCAAGTGCTAGCACATGGGCCTGAGTGAATGAAAAGAAACATGGATAGGGAGTGGCGGGAGGGGAGAAAGGGGAGCTGGTGACACAGGGAAGAAGGGCTCAAGGCCCGTGTCCACTCCAGATTGTCAGAGCTCTAGAGAAGGGCCAGGGCTGAGGGTGGCCAAAGGGCCCAGGCTACATTTTCCCAAAGGAAGCCCCCAGGGAAGAAACTCCTATACTACCTTAGCCAGGGTAGAGAGGACTGGACCCACTAGGTAGAATACCCATCCCAAATGGGTATCTGTCCAGGTGGGTTTCCTATACAAGTGCAGCTGGGGTAGCAGCAACTAGCACCTCTGGGCGGGAGATCCCTCCCTCCTGGAGGTAAGAGGGGACTCTTGTATCCTCACAGAGAGGGTTGAGGAGACTCGCCACTTCAGGCTGGAGATCCTCCCACTTGAGTGTTGGGGGAGCAGCTCTTATACCGCTAGAGCCAGGGTAGTGGGGACTTGCCCCTCCATGCGGGAGACCCATCCCACCTGAGAATCTGGGAGAGCCTGTATACCACCACAGCCAGGGTAGAGGGGACTCTTTGCTCCAGGCGGGAGACCCCTCCATCCTGGCTGTTGGGAGAAACTCCTATACCACTACAGCCAGGATAGAGGGGACTCCTCTCACCAGGCAAGAGACGCTCCCAACTTGGTGACAGGGGGAGATACTTTACCACTGTAGCCAGGGTAGAGGGGACTCGCCCCTCCAGGGGAGAGTCCAATCCAACCTGGGTGTCAAAGAAAGCTAGTATACTACTGCAGACAGGGTAGAGGGGACTCGGCCCTTCAGGTGGAAGACCCCTCCATCTTGGTATGGGGGATCTCGTATGTTACAGCAGCCAGAATAGAGGGAACTCACCCCTCCTGGCAGGAGACCCCTCCCACCTGGGTTTCACGGGTAGTTGGTACACCCCCTCAGCCAGTGTAGAGGGGACTCATCACTCCAGGCATTGGACCTTTCCCACCTTGGTGTTGGGGGGCTCCAATATCCATGCAGCGAGGGAGAAGTGACTCACCCCTCCATCGAAGGGAACCTTCCCACCTGTGTGTTTGAAGGAACTCGAATACTTCAGAAGACAGAGAAAACGGGCCTCACCCTTCCAGTCAAGAGGCCCATATAACCTGGGTGTCGGAGGAGCTCCTATTCCACCTCAGGATGAATAGAGTGTACTCGCTCCTCCATCCCTGATAACCCTCCCATCTGGGTGTCTGGGGGAGCTTATACACTTCCAAAACCAGGGTAGAGGGGACTCACCACTCTAGACGGGAGATCCCTCCCACCTGTGTGTCAGGAGGATTTCCTATACTGCTGTTGCCAATCGATCCTCCAGTGCGAAGACCTCCAACATGTGGGTGTCTTTTGGAGCTTATATACAGCTTAAGCCATGATAGAGGGGACACGACCCTCCAGGCAAAGGACACTTCCCACCTGGGTGTCAAGGGAGCTCATATACCCCAGCAGCTGTGGTAGAGGCGAGTCACCCATCCAGGTGGCAGACCCCTCCCAATTTGGAATTGGAGAGAACTTGTGTAACCACATCATCCAGGGTAGAGGTAGAGACCTCTCCCACCTGTGTGTCCAGAGGTGGGGTTACATATACCATTCCAGCAAGGGTAGCAGGGATTCACCTTTCCCGAGGAGACACCACTCCCACCTGGGTTTGGGGGAGCTCTTGTATCCTTGCAGCCAGAGTAGAGGGGAATTTCCCCTAAAGGGCAGAGACTCCTCACACCAGGGTGTTGGGGGAAGCTCCTATACTACCAGAGCCAGGGTAGAGGTGTTCACTAGTGCAGGTGGGGGACACCTCTCACCTGGCTGTCCAGGGATCTCTTATAGGCACCAGCCAATTCAGAGGGAACTCCTCCCTCCAGGCAGGAATCCTCTCCCAACTGGGTGTCAGGAGGAGTTTGTATGCCACCACTCCAGGGTAGACGGGACTTTTCCCTCCATGTGGGAGACCTCTCCCACGTGGGTGTCTGGTGGAGCTTCTATATGGCTTCAGAAACCATAGAGGGGACTTGCCTGTCCAAGTGGGAGAGCCCTCCCAGCAGGGTGTTGGAGGAAGCTTGAATTCAGCCAAACCAGGGTAAGGAGACTTGCCCCTCCAGTAAAGATAATCCTCCAATTTGGGTGTCAGAGAGAGCTCATTTACTGCTGCAGGCAGGAGAGAGGGGAGTTGCCCCTCTTGGTGAGAGACCTCTCCCACGTGGGTGTCCTGGGGAGCTCATATACCGCCATTGCCAGGGTAGAGAGGACTCGGGCCTCCAATTGGCAACTCCTTCCACCTGGGTGTCCAGTGGGAGCTTGTAGACCACTACAGGCAAAGGAGAGGGACTTGCCACTCCAGGAGGGAGACCCTTCACACCTGGGTATCAGGGGGAGCTCTAATACTGAAAAATCCATGGTAGAGGGGACTCTCCCATCCAGGCAGGAGATCCCTTCTATCTGGTGTCCTGAGAAGCTTCTATACTGCTGAAGCAAGGGTACTGGGGACTTTGGCTTCCAGGCGGGAGACCCCTCCCACCTGAGTGTTAGGGGGAATTCTTATATTGCCAAAGCCAGGGTAGAGGGTACTAGGCTCTCCAGGAAGGATACCTCCCACCTCTGTATGGAGGGGAGCTCCTATACAATTGCAGCCAAGGGAGAAGGAACTCACCCCTCTAGTTGAGACACCTACCTGGGTGTCTGGGGGAGCCCTTATAGCACCCCAGCCAGTGTAGAGAGGACTCACCATCCTAGGCAGGTGACCCATCCCACCTGGGTGTCAGAGGGTGATTTTATACCATGGCAGACAGGGTAGCAGGGACTCTCCATTCTAGAGGAGAGACCCTTCCCCTCCTGGGTGTCTGGGAGAGCTCATACACTGCAGCATCCAGAGTATAGGGGACTCACCATGGAAGGCAGGAAACCCCTCCCACCTTCTTGTCAGAGGAAGCATGTATACTGCTGCAGCCAGGATAGAGCATATTCACTCTTTCAGGTGGAAGACCCCTTTCACATTGGTGTCATGTGGAGCTCATATAAGGCTGAAGCCACAGAAAAGAAAATTTTCACCTCCAGTTGGCAGACCCCTCAGTCCTGGCAGTCATGGGAGCTCATATACCCCACCAGATATGATAGAGGCAACTCATCTCTCCAAGCAGCAGATCCCTCCCACCTGCATGTGTGTGTTTGGGCGTTCCTATACTGCTGCAGCCAGGGTAGCAGGGACTCACAACTCCAGGGGAGAGAACCCTCCCACCTGGGTGTTGGGGGAGCTCCTGAACCTTCGCATCCAGGGTTGAAGGAACTTTCCTCTCCAGTCAGGAGACCCCTCTCACCTGGTTAACAAGGGGAACTCTAATATTGCCGCAGCCAGGGTAGAGGAAACTTGCTCCTATAGGCGGGAGACCTCTCCACCAGGGTGTCCAGGGAGCCAAAGTAGAGGGGACTCATCATTCCAGGTGGGAGACCCCACCAAACTGGGTGTCAGGGGAAGCTTCAATACTGCTGCAGCCAGGGTAGAGGGGACTCGCCCCTCCAATCAAGAGAACCCTCTACCCTGGGTGTGGGGGAAGCTCCTATATGGGGTAGCCAGGGTAGAGGGGACTTGTCCGTGCAGGTGAAAGACCCCTTGCACCTGTGCTTTGGGGTCCTTCGAGATTGTATACAGACTAAGCCACGGTAGAGGGGACTTGCCCTCCATGAGGGAGACTCCTCCCACTTTGGTGTCTGGGGAGCTTGTTTAAAGCTGCAGCCATTGTAGAGGGGACTTGTTGCTTCAGACCAGAGACCCCTCTCACCTGGGTATCAGGGGAGCTGGTATCCTGCCCCAGCCTGGGAGAGGAGACTCTGCCCTCCATGTGGGAGACCCCTCAAACCGGGTGTCAGGACAAGCTTGAATACTGCCACAGCCAGGGTAGAGGGTACTCGCACCTCCAGTCAAGAGACCCCTCTAACCTGGCCATAGTGGGGAGGTCCTATACCACCTCAGGCAGAATAGAGGGGACTCGCCCCACCTGGGTGTCTGGGGTAGCTCATATACAGCCACAGCCAAAGTAGAGGGGACTCACCTCTGAAGGCGGAAGACTCCTCCCACCTGGGGGTCAGCGGCAGCTTTTATACTGCTGCAGCCAGGGTAGAGAATACTTGCCCCTCCAGGAGGAAGACCCCTTTCACGTGAGTGTTTGGTGGATCTCTTATACCTCTGCAGCCACAGTAGAGGAGACTTGCTCCTCCAGGGGGTCCTCATCCTACTTGGGTGTCATGGGAGCTCCTATACCCCATCAGCCATGGTAGAGGCTGTTCGATGTGGGAATCAGTGGGAACTTGTATACCTCGGGGTGCAAGTACAGGGGACTATGCCCTCCAGGTAGGAGAGAACAGGGGACTATCCCCTCCAGGTAGGAGACCCCTCTCACCTGTGTTTCAGGGTAGAGGGGACTTGCTCCTGTAGGTTGGAGACTTATCCCACCTGAGTGTCCTGGAAGCTCTTATATGGCACCAGCCAAAGTAGAGTGGACTCTCACCTTTCCAGGTAAAAGACCCCTTCCACAAGAGTATGGAAGGTGAGCTTATATACCTTCACATACAGGATACAGGGTCTCTCCTGTCAAGGCAAGAGACCCCTCCTACCTGTATGTCAGGGAGAGCTCTTATACTCCATCAGCCAAGAAAGAGGAAACTTGCCCCACCAGACGTGACATTTTGTCCACCTGGTTGTCTAGGGGAGCACCTATACAGTCACAGGCAGGGTAGAGGGGACTCTACCCTTCAGGCTACAGACTCCTCACACCTGGTTGTCAGGGGAACTCCTATATTGCAGAAGCTAGTGTAGAGGGGACTCGCCTCTCCAGTCAGGAGACCCCATAACCTGGGTGTCTGGGAGAGCTCCTATACCACCAGAGCCAGGGTAGAGAGGACACGCACCTCTAGGTGGAAGACACCTCCCACCTTTTTGTCAGGGGAAACTCATATACTGCTGCAGTCAGGGTAGTGTTAACACGCTCCTCCAGGTGAGAGACCCCTACAAACTTGGTGCCAGGGTGAGCTTGTATTATGCCTTAACCAGAGTAGAAGGGACTTGCCCTTCCAAGTGGGAGACCCCTCCCCCTGGGTGTTGAGAGGAGCAGGTATAAAGCTTCATCCAGGGACTGCTGGGACTTGCCCCTTCAGGTGGAAGACCCCTTTCACATGGTTGTCAGGGTGAACTCTTATCCTGCTGCAGCCTTTGTAGATGGGAATTGCCCCTAAAGGCAAGAGACCCCTCACCCTGGGTCTGGGGGGTAGCTCCTTTGTCTCCAGAGCCAGGGTGGAGGGGATTTACCCCTTTCATCAGGAGACCCCTCTTATCTTGGTATGGTAGGGGAGCTCTTATACTACAGCAGCCAGATAGAGGCGACTAGACCATCCAGGTGGTAGACCCCTTTCCCATGAGTATTCCGGGTTTGGGAATCTTATACTGCCACAGCTAGGGTAGCATGGACTTGCCACTCCTGGGGAGACACCCCTATTTCCTGGGTATTTGGGGAACTTCTATACCTCTGCAGACAGGGTAAAGGGGTCTCTCCCCTCCGGGTGGAGAAACTTCCCACCTAGTTGTGTGGTGAGGTAGAATACAGTTGTAGCCAAGGTTAGAGGGGACTCACCCCTATAGGCAGGAGACCCCTTTCACCAGGGTGTTGGGGGGAACTCCTATACTGCCACAACTATGGTAGAGGACTTTGCCTCTGCAGGCAGGAGAACCCTCTAACCTGGGTGTCCAGGAAGCTCTTATAGGACACCAGCCATAGTACAGGGGACTATCTCGTCCAGGTAGGAGACCCCTCCCACCTGTGTGTCAGGGAAAAGTTGTATATCACGTTATCCAGGATAGAGGGGATTTTCCACTTCATGTGAGAGACCCTTCCCACCTGGGTGTTTGGGGGAGCTCCTACACCACTGCAGCCAGGATATAAGGGAATCACCCCTCTAGGCAGGAGACCCCTCTCACCTAGATGTCTGGGGGAGCTCCTATACCATGGCAGCCACATGAGAGTCAACTCGTTCCAACAGGAGGAAGAACCCTCCCACCTTGGTGTCAGGGGAAACTCATATAATGCTGCATCCAGGGTTGAGTGAACATGCTCCTCCAGGTGAGAGACCCCTCTCAACTTGATGCAAGGGCAAACTTGTATTTCACTTGAGCCATGGTAGAGGGGCCTTGCCCTTCCTGGTGGGAGACCCCTCCCACCTTGGCATCCGGTGGAGCTCTTATACCACTGCATCCAGGGTAGAGGGGACTTGCTCCTGTGGGTCAGAGACTTCTCCCACCTGAGTGTTCTGGAAGCTCTTATATGGCACCAGCCAAAGTAGAGTGGACTCTCACCTTTTCAGGTAAAAGACCCCTTCCACCTGAGTGTGGAAGGTGAGCTTATATACCTCCACATACAGGATACAGGGTCTCTGCTGTCAAGGCAAGAGACCCCTCCTACCTGTATGTCAGGGAGAGCGCTTATACTTCCTCAGCCAAAAAAGAGGAAACTTGCCCCACCAGGCGTGACATTACGTCCACCTGGTTGTTCAGGGGAGCACCTGTACAGTCACAGGCAGGGTAGAGGGGACTCTACCCTTCAGGCTAGAAACTCCTCACACCTGGTTGTCAGGGGAACTCCTATATTGCAGAAGCTAGTGTAGAGGGGACTCGCCTCTCCAGTCAGGAGACCCCATAACCTGTGTGTCGGGGAGAGCTCCTATACCACCAGAGCCAGGGTAGAGAGGACACGCACCTCTAGGTGGAAGACACCTCCCACCTTTTTGTCAGGGGAAACTCATATACTGCTGCAGTCAGGGTAGTGTTAACACCCTCCTCCAGGTGACAGACCCCTACAAACTTGGTGCTAGGGTGAGCTTGTATTCTGCCTTAACCAGAGTAGAAGGGACTCGCCCTTCCAACTGGGAGACCCCTCCCTCCTGGGTGTTGGGAGGAGCAGGTATAATGCTGCATCCAGGGACTGCTGGGACTTGCCCGTTCAGGTGGGAGACCCCTTTCACATGGTTGTCAGGGTGAGCTCTTATCCTGCTGCAGCCTTTGTAGATGGGCCTTGCCCCTAAAGGCAAGAGACCCCTCACCCATGGGTGTGGGGAGTAGCTCCTTTGTCTCCAGAGCCAGGGTGGAGGGGACTTACCCTTTTCAGCGGGAGACCCCTCTTATCTTGGTATGGTAGGGGAGCTCCTATACCACAGCAGCCAAAATAGAGGAGACTCATCCCTCCAAGCAGGAGACCCCTTCCATCTGGGTCTCTGGGAAAGTTGGTAAACCCCTGCAACCACGGTAGGGGGTTGTCACCCTTCTGGGTGGGGGACCCCTCCATCCTGTTTGTCAGGTGGAGCTCCTAAACCACTTCAGCCAGGTTAGAGGAGACTCACCCCTCCAGATGGGAGACCCTCCCACCTGATTTGGGGGGGAGTGCCTATACCACTGCAGCCAGGTTAGAGGAGACTCGCCCCTCCAGATGGGAGACCCTCCCACCTGACTTGGGGGTGAGTGCCTATACCACTGCAACCAGAGTAGTTGGGAATCATCCCTCCATGCAGGAGTCCCCTCCCACCAGGGTGTCGTGGGGAACTTGTAGACCACCTTAGATAGGGTAGAGGAGTCTTGCCCATCCAGGCGGGAGACCCCTCCAACCTGACTGTCATCTTGTGCTCATATACCACTCCAGCCATGGTACTTGCCCTTCATGGCAGGAGATCCCTCCCACCAGGGTGTCAGTGGGAGCTCATATAACAAAACAGTTATGATAGAGGGGACTTGTCCCTCAATGCAGGAGAACCCTCCCACCTGGGAGTGTGGGTCAGCATGTATACCTCCACAACCAGGATACATGGGACTCGCTGCTTCAGTGGGAGACTCTTTCCACCTGTGTGTCAGGGGGATATCATATACCACCACAGCAAGGGTAGTGGGGACTTGCTCATCCAACCTGGAGATCCCTTCTACCTGTGTGTGTGTGTGTGTGGGAGATCCTATACTGCCATTCCCAAGGTAGAGGGGAATATCCCCTCCAGGGGGGAGACCTCTCCAACCTTAGTTTCAGGAGAAGCTATTATACTGCTGCAGCCAGGGAAGAGGACACTTGCTCCTCCAGGAGGGAGACCCCTTCCACCTGAGTGTCCTGGAGAGCTCCTAAACTGCTGAAGCCAGGGTAGAGGAGACTCGCTCCTCTAGGCGGAAGAACCCTTCCATCTGGGTTTCAGGGGGAGTTCCTATACCGCTGCAGCCAGGGTAGACTTGCCCTTCCAGTTGGGAGACCTTTTCCACCTGGGTGTCTGGTTGAGCTCTTATATCTCTACAGTCAGGGAAGAGGGGACTCACCCCATCAATTGTGGGACCCCACCCACCTGGGTGTCCTGGAGAGCTGGATTACTGAAGCAGCTGGGGTAGAGGGGACTTGCCCCTACATGCTGGAGACACTTTTCACCTTAGTGTTAGGGGGAACTCCTATGGTGGCGCAGCCAGGGTAGAGGAAACATGCACCTTAAGGCAAAAGACTAATCTTTCCTGGGTGTACTGAGAGCTCTTATATAGCAAGAGCTAAAGTAGAGGGGAATCGCCCTTCCAGCCAGGATACCCATTTTACCTGGGTGTCCAGAGAACTTGTATACCGTCAAAGTCAGGGTAGAGGGGACTCGCCCATCCATGCAGAACACCACTCCCATCTGTGTGTAGTGGGGTGCTTGTATACCGCCTTAGCCAGGGTAGAAGGCTATTGCCCTTCAAGGTGAGAGACCCCTCCCACCTGGGTGTCTGGGAGACAATATATACGGCCACAGCCAGGGTAGAGGGGACTCATTGCTCGAGGCATGAGACCCCTACAACTGGTGGTCAGGGTGAGATCCTTTACCTAAGTAGGTATGGTACAGGGAACTCACCTCTCCAGTGGAGATACCCATCCAACCTGGGTGTCAGGGACAGCTAGTAAACCACTGCAGCCAGGTTAGAGGGGACTCACCCTTACAGGCAGGAGAACCCTCCCATCTCGGTATGGTAGGGGACCTCCTATACCACAGGAGCCAGAATAGAGGGGACTCGACCCTCAAAACAGGAGACCCCTCCCACCTCGGTATCTGAGATATCTGGTACCGCCTCTCAGACAGGACAGAGGGAAGTCACCCCTCTAGTTGGGAGACCCCACCCATCTGGGTGTCAGGGGAAGCTCCTTAACCACTGCAGCAAGAGTAGAGACGACTCGCCCCACCAGGCTGAAGACCCCTCCCACCAGGGTGTCAGGTGGAGCTCATATTGCCTAGCAGCCAGGGTAGAGGTGACTTGAACCTCCAGGCGAGAGACACCTCCCACCAGGGAATGGGAGTAACTTCTTTACTGCCTTAGCCAGGGTAGAGTGGATTCACCACTCCAGGTGGAAAACCCCTCCCAACCTGCATGTCAGGTGGAGCTCATATACCCCACCACTCAGGGTAGAGGCGACTTGTACCTAAAGGCAAGAGACACCTCCCACCTGGGAATGGGGGTTACTCCTATACTACCTAAGCCGGGGTAGAGGGGAATCGCCCTCACAGGCAGAAGACACCTCCCGCATGGGTGTTTGGTGAGGGAGGGATCTTATACAACTGCAGATGGAATAGCAGTGAATCACCCCTCCAAACTGGAGATCCCTCCCTCCTTGGGGTAGGAGGGGGCTCTCATACCCCTGCAGCCAGGGCTGAGGGGACTCACTTCTTCAGGCGGGAGACTCTCCCACCTAGGTGTGGGGTTGCAGTTCATATTCCACTGCAGCCAGGGTACTGGGGACTCACCCCTTCAGGCAGGAGACCTCTCCCACCTAGGTGTGTGGGGGAGCATGCATACCGCTGCAGCCAGGGCAGAGTGGACTTGCTTCTTCAGAAGGGAGACCCCTTCCACCTGGGTGTCCTGGGGAGCTCCTATGCCACTGAAGCCAGGGTAGTAGGGACTCCAACCTCTAGGCGGCAGACCCCTCCAACCTGGGTGTAAGGGGGAGTTCTTATACCATTGCAGCCATGGTAGAGTGGACTTGCACTTCTAGTTGGGAGACCCCTCCCACATGTGTGTCTGGGTAAGCTTCTATTCACCCACACCCAGGGTAGAGAGGACTTGACCCTCCAATCAGGAGATCCCTCCCACTTTGGAGTAGAGTGGAACTCCTATATCGCTGCAGCCAGGGTAGAGGGGATTAGCTTCTCCAGGCCAGAGACCCTCACACCTGGGTGTGATCCTTTACCACAGAAGCCAGTGTAGAATGGACTCATCACTCCAGGTGAGAGACCCATCCAACCTGGGTGTCAGGGAGAGAGAGTATACCACTGCAGCCACAGTACAAGCGACTGGACTCTTAAGGCAGGAGACGCCTCCCATCTTGGTATGAGGTAGGGAGCACTTATACCACAGTATCCAGAATAGAGGGGAATCACCCCTCCAAGCAGGAGACCCCTTCCACCTGGGTGTCCAGGAGAGCTGGTAAACCTCTCAGTCAGGATAGACAGAAGTCACCCTTCTAGGCGTGAGACCTCTCCCACCTGTGTGTCAGGGGAAGCTCCTTAACAGCTGCAGCCAGGGAAGAGAGGACTCACCTATCCAGGCAGAATACCCCACCCACCTGATTGTCAGGTGGAGCTCATATACCCAGCAACCAGGGTAGAAGAGACTCGCACTTCCAGGCCAGAGATATTTCCCACCTTGGAATGAGGGTAACTCCTATACCGCCTTAGCCAGGGTAGAGGGGACACACCCCTCCAGGTGGAAGAACCCTCCCACATGTGTGTATGTTGAGAAGGGGATCATTTACACCTGCAGCTGGGGTAGCAGCGACTCGCCCCTCCAGGCGGGAGACCCCTCCCTTCTGGAAGTAAGAGGGGTATCTTTTACCCCCTCAGTCATTGTTGAGGGGTCTCGCCCCTTCAGGGAGGAGATGCTCCCACCTGAGTGGGGGTGGGAGCTTGTATACCGCTGCAACCAGGGTGGTTGGACTCGCTCCTCCAGGCAGGAGATGCCTCTGACTGGGGTGTCCCGGGGAACTTGTATACCACATTAACAAGCTCAGAGGAGACTCGCCCATCCAGAAGGGAGAGACCTCCAACTTCGGCTTTCGGTAGGAGCTCTTATACCAACAATGCCAGGATAGAAAGTACTTGCCCCTGCTGGCGGGAGACCCCTCCCACCAAGGTGCCAGTGGGAGCTCATATACCACCTCAGCCAGGATAAAGGGAACTCACCCCTCCATGCAGGAGACCCCTCTCACCTGGATGTCAGTGGGAGCTTGTATACCTCCGCAGCCAGGTTAGAGGGTACTCACTGCTTCAGTTGGGAGACCCCACCTATGTATCAGGGGATCTTTTATACCTACAGCCACAGCAAGGGTAGAGGGAACTTGCTCCTTCAGGTGAGAGAGTCCTTCCACCTGTGTGTGTGTGTTTGTGTGAGAGATCCTATACATCCACAGTCACGGTAGAGGGGACTCGTCCCTCCAAGTAGACACTCATCTAACCTGAGTGTCAGGGACAGCTAGTATACCACTACAGCCAAGGTATAGGACACTGGCCCCTCCAGGCGGGGGATGCCTTTCATCTGGCTGTGTGTGAGGGAGATCCTATATCTCCAAAGCCAGGGTAGAGGGTACTCACCCATCCTTTCGAAAGACTGCTCCCACCTGTGTCTAGTGGGCACTTGTATACAGCCTTATCCAGGTTAAAGAAGACTTGCCCCTCCAGGCGGGAGACCCCTCCCACATAATGTCTCGGAGAGCTTGTTTACCAACACAGTCAGGGTAGAGGGGATTCATTGCTCCCGGCGTGAGACCCCTCAAACCTGTGTGCATTGGGACCTCTTATATGGCAAGAGCTAAAGTAGAGGGGACTTGCCCTTCCAGGCAGATACTTCTCCCACCTGTGTCTCAGGGGAGCTTGTATACCACCTTAGCCTGGTTAGAGAAGACTTGCCCCTCCAGACTGAAGAGCCCTCCCACATGGATGTCTAGGGGAGCTTGTATACTGTCACTGCCAGGGTAGAGCAGACTCATTGCTCTAGATGGGAGACCCTTCCACTTTGGTGTCAGTGGGAAGTCGTTGCCCCGCAACCAGTCTAGAGGGTATTCATCCACTAGTCCGGAGATACCATAACCTGGGTGTCAGGGGAACTCCTATACCCAGAGCCAAGGGAGAAGGTTCTAGACTCTCCAGGTGGAATATCCCTTCCACCTGGTTGTCAGGGGAGTTCATATACTGCTATGGGCAGGGTAGAGGAGATTCGCCACTCGAAGCAGGAGACCCCTCCCATCTTGGTGTATGGTGGAGCTCCTATACCATTGCAGCCAGAGTAGAGAGGACTCACCTCTCAAGTCCAGAGACCCTCCCACCTGGGTGTCAGGGGGAGATCCTTTATGGCAGCAGCCAGGGTAGAGGAGACTTGTTTCTCCAGGTGAGAGATCCATCCAATCTGGGCTCAAGAAAAATCTAGAATACCTCTGAAGCCAGGGTAGAGGGGGCTCACTCCTTCAAAATGGAGACAGCTCCCACCTTGATATGAAGGAGAGCTTGTATACAACAGCAGGCAAAATAGAGGGGGCCTGGCCCTCCAAGCAGGAAACCCCTCCACCTTGCTGTCTGGGAGTGCTGGTACAACTCCTCAGCCAGGGTAGGGGGGAGTCACCACTCTAGGCAGGACACCTCTCCATTGGGGTATCAGGGGGTGTTCCTATACTGTTGTAGCTAGAGTAGAGCAGACATTCCCTTTCAGTTGGTAGACCCCTCCCACGTGCATGTCTGGGTGAGCTCCTATCCCTCTGCAGCAAGGGTAGAGGGGAATCTCCCCTCCAATCGGGAGACCCTTCCCACCTGGGTATCCAGAGGAAGCTTAATTACTGTAGCAGCCAGGGTACAGGGGATTCACCCTTCAAGGCAGGAGACCCTTCCCACCTGGGAGTGTGAGGGAAGATCCTTTACCGCCACAGGCAGGGAAAAGAGGACTCACCCCTCCAGGTGAGAGAACCCTCCCCGCTGGGTTGTAGGGGATGCTCTTATTCTGCTGCAGCCAGTGTAAACGGGACTAGATCCTCCAGGAGGGAGACCCCTTCCACCTGGGTGTCCTGGGGAGTTTATATACCACCAAAGCCAGGGTAGAGAGGACTCACCCCTATAGGCAGAAGACACCTCCCTTATGGGTGTCAGGGGGAGTTGCTAACTGCTGCAGCCAAGGTAGAGTGGATTTTCCCTTCCAGCAGAAAGACCCTTCCCATCAGGGTGGCTGAGGGTGCTTGATTACTGCAGCAGACAGTATAGAGGGGACTTGCCCCTACAATCAGGAGACCCCTCCCACCTGGGTGTCAGCAGAAGCTCCTATCAGGCCATAATCAGGATAGAGGGAATACACCCCTGCAGGTTGAAGACCCCTCCCACCTGGGTGTACTGGGAGCTCTCATATGGCAAGAGCTAAAGTACAGGGGACTTGCCCTTCCAGGTGGGATATCTCTCCCAACTGGGTGTCTGGAGGAGCTTTTATACTGTCAAAGTCAGGGTAGAGGAGACTCGTTCTTCCATGTGGAAGTTCTCTCCCACCTTTGTGTTGGGGGGTGCTTGTATACAGCCTTAGCCATGGAGTAGAGAAGACTTGGTCCTCCAGGTGGGAGACCCCCCCATCTGGGTGTCTGGGAGAACTTGTAAACAGCCACAGCTAGTGTAGGGTGGACTCATTCCTCCAGGCGGGAAACCCCTTCCACCTTGGTGTCAGGGGAACTAGTATACCCCTGCATCCAATGTAGACGGGACACACTTCTCCATTCAGGAGATCCCATAATCTGGATATCACGGGAAGCTCCTATATCACTCTTATATAGACACATTGTCTCAGTGACCCCTTATGAAAACTCAATCCATGTCTATCAATTCCTTGATCTATTTATATTGGTGCTTCTATACCTTATTCTTGTTCTCCTAATTTTTTTCTTTCCTAAAACATTGTGTAGCCCTAATAGTGGGTACATTTGGATTGATGTTATTTGTTTCAAACCTAATTGATCTCGGACATCTCTTCCCAATAAATTTATAGGAAGATGATCCAATACATATGGCTGTATAATTCCTTCACATCCTTCAGGATCCTTCCAATCTAATACCATTGCACTTCTATGGGGATTAGTTGCTACTCCTTGGCCTCGAAGCGTTTGAGTAGCCTGTTGTAATGGTCAATGTTTCGGCCATTTTTGACGAGATATGATGCTAAGGTCTGCACCTTTATCTAGTAGCCCATTAAATTCATGTTGTTGAATATTTAGTTTTAGCATGGGGCGAGAATCTAAATTTAAAGACAGCATAGCTCAAACTACACCTCTGGAGCCTAATCCCCTGTAAGCTCTTTCTATAGTACTACTGGAAAATTTATCATGTAGGCTGGGTATTATTAAACACTGTGCTATTCTATCTCCTGGTGAAATTACTGATATACCCTTTGGAGAACAAGCTATAATTTTTATTTCCTCTTCATAATTAGGATCAATTACCCCAGGATTTATCATCAGTCCTTTCAGAGTACAAGAACTATGTCCTAACAATAAGCCTACTGTTCCTTGGGTAAGAGGTCCTTTTACTCCTGTGGGAATGATTTGAATTCCCAACTCTGGAGTTAGTCCTGGTCTGGCGGAAGCGCAGATGTCCAACTCTGTGCTCCCTCTCGTTCGTCTGATGAGAGATCTGGTGGATAATGTGTCCTGGGTACTACCCTGATTGTGTTGCTGGGTTCCTCCATGGTGTTTCTGGGTTCCTCCAGTGTCCTGTATATTTGTGGTCATAGGCCCGGGAGCATTGGGCCCCATGTCCGTTTTTTGGCAATGGAGCCCGATGCCATTCTCGAGGATATCATGGGTAAACACCTGGTCTTTGTCCGTTTTTTGATAAAGGAGTAATCTCTATGGTGGTTTGAGAACGGCATTCATTAGCCCAAAGTCTCCCTCTATGGCATCGTGGGCCAATACCCAGTATTCTACTCCTTTGATACAAAGTTTTGTTAAACCCTCCTTGTATGGGGAAATTTCTTTTAAAATGTCCTGTTTGTTCACAATTGTACCATGTTTGTGGCCTGGCATCTAAAGCCTATTGTAATGCAGCTGCCAAGACTTGCCCTTATTCATTAATGTCTCTACATAATTTAATATATGTGTTTAAATCTCCATGTTTCCATGGTCTAATGACCTCTCTGCACCAACGATTTGCTAGCTCATCAGCCAGTTGTTTTATTAATGGCATTGGTTGTTCTTTATCCCAAAAACTCTGGTAGCTGTTTGAATAAGCCTATCTACAAATTCAGCGTAAGGATCATTAGCTCCCTGTATTACCTTAGATAATTGACCTTGTAAATCTCCATTTCCTAGTAAAGTCTTCCATGCCATAACTGCATCTGCAGCAATTTGTGAGTATATAGAAAGATCATATCTAATTTGTTGCTGCTGATCCTCATAAGGTCCTCTTCCTAACAACATATCTAGATTTTTCTGAGGATAACTGGATGCTGCATATGGCCTAGCTGTCTCTGTGCAAAATTCCTCATTGACTACCTTCCATAGCAAAAATTGTCCTCCATTTAGCACAGATTTACACATCCTAGCCCAATCTGCTGGTGTCATGTCCAAATTGGTAATTAATTCGACCATGCTTACAGTGAAGGGTGTTGGGGGCCATAGGTTGTTACAGCCTCCTTTAACTGCTTCACTGTTTTGAAATCTAAAGCACGGTTAATTCGCTGCCCTCCTGCCTGCTCAAGTACAGGGCATGCTAATCTTTGAAGTCCTGTCTCAGGATCCCATCTATCAATTACGGGAGTTGGGGGCACCATAGCACATGTTGTATCTATAGGGGGAGCCTTTGGTTGGACACTTACGCCCTCTGGTGATAGAAAGGTGTTAGTAGCAGCCTTCTGTTGTAACTTTATCTCTGATAGTTTTTCTTCCTTTAAATCTTCTTCCTCTGTCTGACTAGCTGGAGAGACCTTCTCTTTTACTTAATTTCAAATGTATTTCTCCTTCGTCTGAACCTCTAACAATTTACTTAATACTCTTTCGGTTTGCTTTTTACTAATTTCTAATCTACTATAAAGATTACACAATCCAATAAGAGAACACAAAACAAAACCAAAACAGAATTAAACAAAAACTGAACAAAAAATCATTGTATCAATATTTCTATTTTCTTGAAATGCGCATGTGTGGTCTATTTCTATCTCTTCCTCAGGGGAGCAAACTTCAAACCTTGAGCCAAACATTTTTCGAAGTTTGCCGGAGTAAGTTCTAGGGATAGGCAGCTTGAAACCAAATCAAAACAAGAACACATTGTTTTTTGAAATGGTCACCCATTCTCTTGCCTTCCCCTAGGGGTGAACAATTTCACTTACCTCCGAGCTTCTGGCGTTCCCCATACGGGCCACCAAATGCTGCAGTCTAGCTGGGCACAAATCACGAGCCACTGAAGGAAGAACCAACTTTATTTCTGAACTCCACCAGCACACTCCACACACGCTCACCGGAAACTCTCCCGAATGCCACCCACGCGACTCCTCCAGGAACCACCAACCGGAAATCCCTTCTCCAGCCCTTCCCCAACCATTGGGAACTCTTCAGGAATCCCCACGAGAACTCCAAAGTAGCGCAAGAACTTCAAAGTATTAGGTCGAGGCGGACAGCAGGGGTCTTATATACACAGCTTAACATAACCATTATCATCTCAACCACTCCGTTCTGAAAAAAATGCCATGTGTCATTCGGACACGGCTATGGCTAAGGCTCTCATCAAAAGAAGACTTGGTACTCCAGGAGGGAGACCCCTCCCACCTGGGTTTCTGGCAGAGCTTGTATACCCCACAGCCAGTTTAGAGGGGACTTGCCTCTCCATTCAGGAGGCCCCATAACCTGGATGTTGGGGGGAGGTCCTCTACTGTCAGAGCCAGGGAAGAGGGGACTCGCACTTCCAGGTCGAAGATCCCTCCCACCTGTGTGTCAGGTGGAGCTCATATACTCCAGCATCCATGGTAGAGGCATATCGCACCTCCAAGAGAGAGAAACCTCTCACCTAGAAATGGGAACTACTCCTATACTGCCTTATCCAGGGTAGAGGGGACTCGCCCTTCCAGGTGGGATACCCCTTCCATCTTGGTATCTAGAGAGGAACAGTCTGTATGCAGCTGCAGCTGGGGTAGCAGTCTCCAGGCAGGAGACCCCTCCATTCTGAGGATAGGAGAGGGCTCTTATACCCCCGCGACCAGGGTTGAAGTGACTCGCACCTTCAGGCGGGAGACCTTCCCACCTGGTTATTACTGTGTACTTGTATACCACGTTAACCAGGGTAGAGGTGACTCGCCTATCCATGCGGAAGACCCCTCCGACCTGGCTTTCAGTGGGAGCTCATACACAACCACAGTCAAGGAAGAAAGTACTTGCCCCTCCTGGTGGGAGTCCCCTGCAACCAGGGTGTCAGTGGGCGCTTATATACCACCACAGCAAGGATAAATGGGACTCGCCCATCAGGCAGGAGACTCCTCCCACCTTGGTGTCAGGGGGAGCTCTTATACCACTGCAGCCATGGTAGTGGGTACTTTCCCCTTCAGGCAGGAAAACCCTCCCATTTGGGTGTCAGAGGGAGCTCCTATACCACTGCATCCAGGGAAGAAGGAACTCGCCCCTACAAGCAGGATACCCCTGCACCAGGGATCCGAGGAGTTCCTATACAGCTGCAGGTGGGGTACAGGCAACTCAACCCTCCAGTGGGAGACCTCTTCCACCTGGGTATCTGTGAAGAGCTCTTATACTGCTACAGCAGTATAGAGGGGTCTATAGCCTCCTGGTCAAATCTTCCTTCCAGTTGGTTGTCTATGCTGCAGTAGTGAGGATAGAGAGGACTCCCACCTCTAGGCAGGAAGCCTCTCTCACCTGGGTGTCAGGAGGAGTTCCTACACAACTGCAGCCAGGGTAGAGGGGACTAACCACTCCAGGCAAGATACACCTCCCTCCTGGGTGTCAGGGAAAGCTAGTACACCACAGAGCATATTTGCTCTTGCAGTTGAGAGACTCCTCCCACCTGGGCATCAATGTGAGCTCCTTTACTTCTGCAGCCATAATAGTGGGGACTCACACCTCCAATCGGGAGACCCTACATCTTTAGTATCTGCAGGAGCTTGATTACTACAGCAGCCAGGATAGAGGAGACTCGCTCTTCCAGGCGAGATACCCGTACTACCTGCATATCTGGGAGAGATTTAATACAGCCAGAACCAGGATAGAGGGGACTCATTTATCCTGGCAGAAGACCCCTAACACTGGGGTGTCTGGGGGAGCTCGTATACACCCATGCCAGTGTAGAGTGGACTCGTCCCTTCAGTTAGGAGACCCCATAACCTGGGTGTTGGAGAGAGTTCCAATACCACAAGAGCCAAGGGATAGGGGACTAGAATCTCCAGGCAGAAGATCCTTTCCACCTGCCTGTCAGGGGAGTTCATATACTGCCACAGGCTCGGTAGAAGGGACTCACCACTGGGGGTGGGACATCCTCCTACCTGGGTGTAGGGGTGACCCCTTATATCACTACAGCCATGGTAAAGTGGACTCACCTCTCTGGCTGGAGACCCACCCACCTGGGTAGCAGGAAAATGTTCTTTACCATTGCAGCCAAGGTGAAGATGACTGGACCCTCCAGGCAAGAGACCCATCCAACCTGGGTGACAGGAGAAGCCAGTAAACCAGTGCAGCCAGGGTAGAGGGGACTCTCTCCTTTAAGTGGGAGACCCCTCCTATCTGGGTATAGAGGGGAACTCGTATACCACATTAGACAGAATAGAAGGGACTCACCCCTCCAAGCAGGAGACCCCTCCCAACTGGGACTCTGGGAGAGCTGGTACACCCACTCCAGGCTTGTGACCCCATAACCTGGGTGTCAGAGTAGCTCCTATACCAACAGCACCAGGGACAGAGGACTCGACCATCCAGGAAGAATATCCCCTCCAACTGGTTGTCAGGAGAGTTCATATACTCCCACAAGCACGGTAGAGGGGACTCACCACTAGAGGCAGAAGACCCCTTCCACCTAGGTATATGGGGACCTCCTATACCACTGCAGCCAGGGTAGAGGGGCCTTGCCTCTCCAGGCCAGAGACCCTTCCACCTGGATGTCAGGGGAGATAATTTCCTTCAGCAGCAAGTGTAGAGAGGACTTGCCCTATCAGGTGGGAGACCGCACCCACCTGGGTTTCAGGAGGAGCTCTTATTCCAGCTGCATCTAAGGTAGAGGGTACTTGCTCCTCAAGCCAGGACACCGCTCCCACCTGGTGTCAGGGGGAGTTTCTACACTTCTGCAATAGGGTAGAGTGGGCTTGCCTTTCAGTTCATAGACTCCCTTCCACCTGGGTGTCTGTGTGAGCTCCTCTACCTCTGCAGAAAGAATAGAGGGGACTCACCCATCCAGTCGTGAGACCCATCCCACCTGGATGTCTGATGGAGCTTGATTACTGCAGCAGCCATTGTAGTGAGGATTCGTCCCTAAAGACGGGAGACTCCTCACACCTGGATATAGGGGGGACTTCTTATACCACTGCAGCCAGGGTAGAGGGGTCTCGCCACTCCAGGCAAGAGACATCTCCCTACTGGTTGTCAGGGAAAGCTAGTAAACCACTGCAGCCAGGGAACAGGGAACTCGCCCTTTACAGTGGGAGACGCTCCCATCTGGGAATGGGAGTGCTCATATACCATAGCAGCCAGAATAGAGGGGACTTGCCCCTCAAACAGAAGATCCCTCCCACCTGGGTGTCTGGGACATCTGGCAAGCCCCTGCAGCCAGGGTAGGGGAGAGTCAGTGCTCTAGGCGGGAGACTCTTCCACCCTTGGGGTCAGGGGAAGCTCCTTAACCTCTGCAGCCAGAGTAGAGTGGACTCACTCCTCCAGGTGGAAGACCTTTCCCACCTGGGAATCAGTTGGAACTCATATACCACAGAAACCAGGGTAGAGGCAACTTGCACTTCCAGGCGAGAAACACCTCCCACCTGTGAATGGGAGCAACTTCTATACCCCCTTAGCCCGTGAACAAGGAACTCACTCCTCTAGGCAAAAAATCGCTCTCACCAGGGTGTAAGGTGGAACTCATATACCCCCCCCCCAGATAGAGGCAACATGCACCTCCAGGGGAGAGACACCTCCCACCTGGGAATGGGGTAACTCCTATATGGCCTTAGCCAGGGTTGAGGGGACTCGCTCCTCCAGTCGGGAGACGCCTCCCATATGGATGTCTGGCAAGGGGGAGGGGTTCTTATATAGCTGCAGCTTGGGTAGCAGCAACTCGTCCCTTCAGGTGGAAGACCCCTTCCTACTGAGGGTAAGAAGGAATTCCAATAGCCCCACAGCCAGGGTTGAAGGGACTTGCCCCTTCAAACGGGAGACCCTCCCACCTGGGTGTTAGGGGTAACTTGTACACCATTTTAGCCAGGGTACAGGAGAATTGCCCATCCAGGTGTGATACCCCTCCAACCTGGCTGTCAACAGAAGCTCTTTTACCATCATAGCCAGAGAAGAAAGTACTTACCCATCCTTGTGGGAGACCCTTCCAACTAGGGTGTAAGTGGGAGCTCATATACAGCCACAGTCGGGATATAGGGGACTTGCCCCTTCATGCAGGAGACCCCTCCCACCTGGGTGTCAAGGGGAGCTCTTATACCACCGCATCCATGATACATGATACTTTCCCCTTCAGGCAGGAGAACCCTCGCACATGGGTTTTTGGGGGAGCTCCTACACTGCCACAGCCAGGGAAGAGAAAACACGTTCCTTCAGGCGGTAGACCCCTCATACCTGGGTGTTGGGGGAGCTTCTATACCACTTCAGGCAGGGTAGAGGAAACTCTACCCACCAGACTGGAGACTTCTTCCACTTTGGTGTACTGGGGAGCTCCTATAACACTGCAGCAGTGTAGAGGGGACTATAGCCTCCTGGCCAGAGACTCCTCCCAATTGGATGTCAGGGGAGCTCCAATACTGCAGCAGCCAGGATAGAGGGAACTCCACCCTTAGTCAGGAGACCGCTCCCACCTGAGTGTCTGGAAGAGCTGGTACACACCCACAACTAGGGTAGAGGGAAGTCACACCTCTAGGCGGGAGACCCCTCCTACCTGTGTTCAGGTGTAGTTCATATACCCCAGCAGCTAGGGTAGAGGCAACTTGCACCTCCAGGCAAGAGACACCTCCTACTTGTGAATGGGAGCAACTAATATAACTGCCTTAGCCAGGGTAGAGGGGACTCGCCTCTCCAGGAGGAAGACCCCTCCCACGTGGGTGTCTGGAAAGGGTGGGGTCGTATACAGCTGCAGCTGGGGTAGCAGGGACTCGCTCTCCTGGTGGGAGACCCCACCCTATTGAGGGTAGGAGAGGGCTCTTTTATATCTCCACCCTGAGTTGAGGGGACTCGCTCCTTCAGGCGGGAGACCCTACCACCTGGGTGTCATGGATAACTTGTATACCACCTTATCCAGGGTAGAGGAGACTCACCTAACCAGGAGGGAGACCCCTCCAACCTGGCTTTCAGTGGAAGCTTATACCACCACACCCAAAGAAGAAAGTGCTTGTCCCTCCTGGTGGGAGACCCCTCCAACCTGGTTGTTGGTGGAGCTCTTATGCCCCGGCAGCCATGGTAGAGCGTACTTTCCCCTTCAGGTAGGATACCACTCCCACTTGGGTGTCTGGGAGAGCTTGTATAAGCCACAGCCATGTAGAGGGAACACATTGCTTCAGGCAGGAGACTGTTCCCTTCTGGGTGTCTAGGGGAGCTCATATACCCCACAGCCAGTATAGAGAAGACTCAACCCTCCATTGGGGAGATCCCATATCCTGGGTGTCAGGTGAGCTCCTATACAGCTAGAACCAAGAGAATGGGGCCTCAAATCTTCAGACAGAAGATACCTTCCACCTGGTTGTAGCGGAGTTCATTTACTGCCA
This sequence comes from Callospermophilus lateralis, assembly GCF_048772815.1. Taxonomy (NCBI): domain Eukaryota; kingdom Metazoa; phylum Chordata; class Mammalia; order Rodentia; family Sciuridae; genus Callospermophilus; species Callospermophilus lateralis. Next base: position 111,981,537 of record NC_135313.1, on the reverse strand, counting down.
TAGTAGGGTAGGGGGGACTCCCACTGGAAGCAGAAGTCCCCTCCCACCTGGGTGTAGAGGGGACCTTCTATACCACTGCAGCCAGATTAGAGGAGACTCGCCTCTCCACGATAGAGACCCTTGCACCTGGGTGTCAGGGGGATATCCTTTACTTCTGTAGCCAGTGTGGAGGGGACTTGACCCTCTAGGCAAGAGACTCATCAAACCTGGGTGTCAGGGAAAACTAGTAAACCACTGGATCAAGGGTAGTGGGGACTTGCCCCTTCAGGCAGAAGACCCCTCACATCTAGGTATGGGGGGGTAGCTTGTATACCAAGGCATCCACAATAGAGGAAACTCGCTTCTCCAAGCAGGAGACCCTTCCAATCTGGGTGTCTGGGAGAGCTGGTACACTCCTCTAGGCGGGAGACCCTTCCTACCAGAAAGTCAGAGGAAGCTCCTTAACTTCTGCAGCCAGGGTAGAGTGGACTCATCTGTCCATGCAGAACACCCCTTCCACCTGGGTGTCAGGTGGAGCTCATATACCCTAGCAACCAGTGTAGAGGCAACTCACAGATCCATGTGAGTAACACTCCCACCTGGGAATTGCAGTAACTCCTATACCCCCTTAGTCCAGCTAGAGGGCAGATGTTTCTCCAGGTGGAAGACCCCTCCCACGTGGGTGTCAGGTGGAGCTCAGATACCTCAGGAGCTAGGGTGCAGGCAACCCGCATCTCCAGATTAGAGACACCTCAAACCTGGGAATGGGGATAACTCCTATAGCACGTTAGCCAGAGAAGAGAGGACTCACCCTTACAGGTGGAAGACACCTCCCACATGGGTGTCTGGTGAGAGTGGGTTCTTGTACAACTACAGCTGGGGTAGCAGCTACTCGCCCCTCCATGTGGGAGACCCCTCAGTAATGAGGGTAGGAGGGGGCTCTTATACCCCACCAGCCAGGGTTGAGGGGACTCGCCCCTTCAAGTGGGAGACCCTCCCACCTGGGCATTGCAGTAAACTTGTATACCACCTTAGCCAGGGTACAGGAGACTGGCCCATCCATGAGGTAGACCCCTCCTACCTGGCTTTCAGTGGGAGCTCATATACCACCACAGCCAGCACAGAAAGTACTTGCCCCTCCTGTCAGGAGACCCATACAAGCAGGGTGTCAGGGGGAGTTCACATACCCCCACAGTCAGGATAGAGGGGAGTTGTTCCTCCTAGCCAGAGAACCCTCCCACCTAGGCTTCAGGGGGAGCTCTTATACTGCTGCAGCCAGGGTAAAGGGGACTTACAACTCCAGGAGGGAGACCCCATCCACCTGGGTGTCCTGGGATGCTCCTATACTTCTGAATCCAGAGTTAAGGGGACTGGCACCTCTATTCTAGAGACCCCTTCCACCAGTGTGTCAGGGGAGCTCATGTACTGCCACAGCCAGGGTAGAGGTGACTCGCCCTTCCAGGTGGGAGACCCCTCACACCTGGGTGTCTGGGAGAGTTTGTATACTTTTGCAATGAGAGTAGAAAAGAATCTCTGCTCCACTGGGGAGACCCTTCCTACCTCTGTGTCAGACGGATCTTGCATACAGCCAGAGCCAGAATAGAGAGGACTCGCCACTCCACTATCGAGACCCCATTCACCTGAGTGTCCTGAGGTGCTCCTGTACAGCTGAAGTCAGGGTATAGGGGACTCGCACATCTAGGCAGGAGACCTCTCCCACCTGAGTGTGTAGGAGAGAGATCCCATACCGCCACAGCCAGGCTAGAGGGACATCGCTCCTCCAGGTGGGAGAATGCTCCCACCTGGGTTTCAATAGGAGCTCTTATATCACTGCAGCCAGTGTAGAGGGAACTTGCCCCTCCAGGAGGGAGACCTCTTCCACCTGGGTGTCCTGGGGTGCTTTTATACTTCTGAAGCCAGGGTAGAGGGGATTTGCACCCCTGGGTGGGAGACCTATCCCACCTGGATGTCAGGGGGGAGTTCCTACCTGCTTCAGCAAGGGTAGAGCTGACTTGCCCTTCTAGTACGGAGACCACTCTCATTTTGGTGTCTGGGTGATCTCCTATACCTCCAAAGACAGGGTAGAAGGGACTTGTTCCTCCGATAGGGAGACCAATTCCAACTGGGTTTCCGGGGGAGTTTGATTACTCCAGCAGCCTTGATAGAGGAGACTCGACCCTATGAGCAGGTGACCCCTCCCATTTGTATGTAGGGGGGACCTTCTTTACTGCCACAGCCAGAGTAGAGAGAACACAATCCTGCAGGTAGAAAACCCCTACTACCTGGGTGTACTGGGAGCACTTGGCAAAAGGTGAAGAAGAGGGGACTTGCCCTTCCAGGGGAAATACCCCTCTCATCTGCGTGTCGGGGGAGCCTGTATACCACCAAAGCCAGGGTGGAGGGGAATCAACTGCCCATGCAGAAAACCACTCTCACCTATGTGTAGGGGAGTGCTTGTATACCAGGGTAGAGAAGACTTACCCCTCCAGGTGGGAGAACACTCCCACATAGGTGTCTAGGAGAGCTTGTATATAGCCACAGAAAAGGTAGAGGGGACTCATTGCTCCAAAAGGGTGTCCCCTCCCACTTGGGTGTTGGGGGAGCTCAAATATCCCCACTGCCATTGTAGAGGGGACTTGCCTATCTAGTCGGAAGACCCCATAACCTGGGTGTCTTGGGGAGCTCCTATACAGTCAGGGCCGGGGAGAGTTGACTCAACGCTCCAGGCAGAAGATCCCTTCCACCTGGTTGTCAGGGGAGTTCATATATTGCCACAGGCAGGGTAGAGGGGACAAGCCACTCGAGGTGGGACACCCTTCCTACCTGGGTGTAGGGGGGCTCTGTAGCCAGGGTAGAGGGGATTCCCCTCTCCAGGCAGAAGACACCTCACATCTGGGTATTTGGGAGAAATTGAATTCCACCTTAGCCAGGGTCAAGAGGACTTACCTCTGTAGGCCAAATGTCCCTTCCACCTTGTTGTCAGAGGAGTTCATATGCTGTCATAGGCAGGATAGGGAAGACTCACCACTCAAGGAGGGAGACTCTTCCACCTGGGTGTCATTGGAAGATCCTTTACCCCACTACAGGCATGGTAACGTGGACTCGCCTCTCCAGGGAAGATACCCATCCAAACTGGGTGTCAGAGAAAGCTAGTATACCACTAAAGCCAGTGTAGAGGGACTCGCTCATTCAGGTGGAAGACCCCTCCCATCTGAGTAATGGGGGATCTTGAATACAAAACCTGATATAATAGAGGGGACTTGCATCTCCAAACAGGAGACCCCTCTCACCTGGGTTTCAGGTGGAGCTCATATACCCCAGCACCCAGGGTAGAGGAAACTCACACCTCCAGGTGAGAAACATCTCCCTCTTGAGAATGGAAGTAATTCCTATACTGCCTTAGCCTGGGTAGAAGAAACTCGCCCCTCCAGGTTGGAGACCCCTCCCACCTGGGTATCTGGCTAGGGGGCTTCTTATGCAGTTGCAGCTGGGGTAACAGTGACTGGCTCCTACAAGTGGAGACCCCTTCCTCCTAGGTATAGGAGGGTCTCTAATACACCCCAGCCAGTGTTGTGGTAACTCGGCCCTTCAGTTGGGAGACCCTTCCACCTGTGTGTTGGGTGTGAGCTTATATACCTCTGCAGCCAGGGTACTGGGGACTTGCCCCTCCTGGCAGGATGCCGAGGGGAACTTGTATACCACCTTAGCCAGGGTATAGGAGATTCGCCCTTCAAACCGCAGACCCTTCCAACCTGTCAGTGGGAGCTCATATACCACTACAACCAGGGTAGAAAGTGTTTTCCCCTTTTGGCAGGAGACCCTTGCCAATAGGGTGTCAGGGGTGAAAGGAAAGTGACCACAACAATCACAGTCACCACTGCTTGATTGTAGCAGTGCCAAAGAGGAGAAATAGAGAGAGTGAAAGAGAGAGAGAGAGAGGGAGAGAAAAAAGAGAGAGCGAGGGAGGGCAAAAGCAAGAGAGGGAGACACTGAGAGCAAGAGAGGGGGGTCCCAGCAGTTGAGAGTTTTTATAGCCAAATTCTAATAAGGTCTCTGGGTCTGCAAGCTGCCTTGTTGGCAGACAATGATTGGACCACACAGTAGTTTCTGAGGAAGTCATCCTCTGCTTTCAGGCAGAGAGAGAAGGGGTCAAATGTGGGTTTATGTTGCACCAGACAGGTGGGACTCAAGTGTTTTGCCTTGAGAGGGGTTGAGTATTCAGACTAGATGCAACAGGTGATAAAGGACCAGACAGAGATGTGTTTGAGTACATGGGTTATCCTGCAGATAACTTAGTTCAGCAAGTCTTGCACCTAACATCCCTCCCTTTTTGTTTTTCTAAGTTAAGGGGGGTGGGGGGCAATGCATAATCATTTGGCAAATTCCCGCTGAGAGGTGGTGGAATGGGGCCTACCTGAGAGAGCTGGGGAATGTTCAGGGACAGGCTTGGGACTACCAGGGCGGCTAGAGATAACAACCAGTGGCTATAGACAGTTATCTCAGAAGGGCAAAGTCCATAAAGTTTCTTTGGAGCCATAGGTTGTCAACTACATCAAACAATTTCTGAGTGGATGAGATCCTTGGTATCAGCCCTTGGTCCTGTCTTAGGGACTCTAGGAAGTATCAGAGGTGGCTTGGTTGAATTCAGTAATGTTAAGAGTGACTGCCCATTTGCAGCCAGTGGAAGAGCAATTGCCTTGACCCATAAATTGAGAGTGGGTGGTGTCATCCTTGTGTCAAGTGGCTTGGATGTTAAAGTGCCATCTGTGCTTGGGATAGAAAATGAGGATTGGTGTTTGTGGGGGATCTGGAGCCTCTAAGTTCTGTTGAGGCCTTTGGAGTCTAGTTGAAACACCTGAGAAGTGAAGGTTGGACCATTGTCTGACTGTATGGTGGCGTAAAGTCCAAACCTGGGAATTATCTCCTCAATGAGGATAGAGGCAATGGTGTCAGAAATTTCCCTGGATATAGGGAATGCTTCTATCCAACCTGAAAAAGTATCAAACAAAGTACGTAGGTAATGAAGTTTTTGTGCCTAGGCATGTGAGTGAAGTTGATTTACCAGTCTTCATTTGGCTGGTGGCTCCTCATTTCATGTGTGGGGATTTTAGATTTAATGCTTTCTTGTGAGATACTGTAGAGCAGACAGAACAAGCAGAGTGGACATGCTGGAGAAGAGTTCTATTTCATAGGAAGGGAAATAGGGGTTGTAAAAACTGGAAAAGGGGTTAAAGAGGGTTTTATATGGGGGCAGAGTCTCTGGAGCCACAGTAGTTGGTCTCGAGTCCTAGTTCTCCTTCTAGAACATCAGGGCTGATAGTCTTAAAGAAGTAGTAGATTGACCGGTTGGTTGGTGAATTCGTGTATCTGATCTTGCAGGAACTTCTGTAGGCAATTTAATGGTCATGGTCCTATTAGGAGAAACATAAATTTGACTAAAAGGGGTCCTGGGAGGAAAAGGAGCCAAGGCCATACTTGACTGAAAATTCCCCATGGAGCCTGTTCGACTAGTTCCTGTCTCCTCTTTTCTAGCTGTTCTTGTCCTTCATTACTCCCAGGAATGACTGTGTTTTTACTTAACTCTTTTTTGTAGGTGTTTAAGATCAAGCTGGTGAAAATTGGCTTCGTTTCTATATATTTTTAAGTGTCAGCTGAGTTCCCATAGTGGTTGCTCGTGGGGGAACTTGAGAGCAGCTTCTTAGTTCTGCTGGTGCCATTTGTGCTAGGATGGGTGCAGGTCTTGCTTGACCATGTGGCTTCCCTTGAAAGCATAAGGGATGTCTCCTCTCTCCAATGACCCTGTTATTCACAGCAAGTGCTCTGATTGGATTTTCATTCTCCAGTGGTCTCATTAATCACCATGATCAGGATGTTATGTGGCCCAGAGATGCAAAGCTCTTTACAGAAGTACTCTGTGGCCTAGATTCAGACTGAATCAGAGGGTTACAGACAAATATTGGTTTTCATGGTCATTTTAATTTAAGTTTGATCTTAAACATTCAGCAAAGTCAGTTTGACCAGTCTTAAATTAAGAATACTGGGCTTTAGCTGAAGTCTGGCATTCTTTGGAGTCTTTCTGTCATGTAGTAAGATGGGAGACAAGGCCTCATGAATCTTAGGTAAAGTGTTCTAGTATCGAAGATTATCTTTGCTTTTAAATATCATTTTATAAAGTTCACATATATTGTTGTTTGAGGTCACATGAATATTAGATAACACAATATGATATTACATTTAAATTGTACCCCAGTATATAGAACTTTATGTTAATCTTATTGATAACAGGTCCAGTTATAGAAAATTAAATGATATAAATTAATCTCCAATATGTTATTTTTATAAGCCTAAAATTACATGAAACCTTTTGGAGAACACCAACTTGATATAATGTTTTTTTTAAAAGGTTTATATAACGATTTATATAACGTTTTATATAAAGATTGATATAATGTTTTTTAAAGCTTTTATAAAGGTTTATATACCTGGAAAATATGAATACATTTAATATACAAAGAAGATTAATAGTACCACAATTACTATTGATGTTTTCACTTTAATCAAGTTTAACTCTTAAAGAAATAAGAAATTACAATATTGTAAAATAACAATTGTTATTTAACTATGTTTGTATAATGTTTAATTTCATACAATTTACTTGCTCAAAATCTTACATATATAACCCACTTACACAAACATTCTTTATCAATTACTAAATCCTATATAGCCAACGAAAACAGATATTCTTTATTACTTGCTTAAAATCTCTTATTTATTTAATCATATTACAATATTGCAAAATGAAATTGTTGTTTAACTATAGTTGTACAATGCTTAATTCTTTCAAGATTAATTTCTCAAAAAACTTACATATATAACCCACTTATACAGAACTTCTTTATCACTTACTTAAACCTATATAGCCAATGTACACAGACCTTCTTTATCACTTGCTTAAACCCTCTTATTTATTTAATCATTTAGACTTTCTTATTCAAAATCCTTTTTCCCTTATATTAAATTTATACCTACAACCTCCTAATTTCTCTCTCATCTTTTAAACCCTTCTTTATTCACATTTTGAAACAGTCCTTGTAAATTTCTGAATTTATGCAAAATATTCCATTTTAATAAGAGGTATTTGGTATTTGCAGTGAACAGTTTATCACGTATGTTTATCATTTCATGAAAACATAAACAATGTTTAAGTATATATAATTATACTGTTGTAGGGATGGACAAGAGGTAAGAAACCTAAAATAGTACCAAATATAGGAAAACATTTTTATTTGGTTGCCACCAGATTCAGAGTGCACAACTTATGCTGTAATCAATTAATCCCATGAACCCCAAGTTTAGGTAGTTTCATAATTTTGTAACAAGCATGTAAGGGGTGGAGCTCAGAAGTTCCCATTCTGCAGAATTTCACATAAAAGCAGGTTTTTTTTCTCTGTTCTGTGCAAGTTAACCATTCAAAGACACCTGAGAAGGGGAGAGCTTCTTTTTCCCTTTCTTTTCTCCCCGTGAGAGCTCTTACCATGGTACCCAGTTGATTAATTCTTTTATCTTAGAAATTTAGCCATCTCTGTGAAGCCCAGCTAAAGGCCAGAGGCCCTACATATTATTGTGAATTACTAGTATTTTTTTTTTTTTACCATCCAGTGGCCAATTAAAACAGAGCAACATAAAAAGTGGAAGTTTAGCTACATTAAACTTTTCTTTAGAGATTCTTTGCTGACAGTTCTAAAATCAATTATGGAGAAAATTTATGGAGAAGGTCAGTTAACACTTTTCTGTGGGCCTGGGTAGGGAGGAGAAAGATGGGAATGTGGGATTGACAGCAGCTAGGGTCGATCTGAGAATGTGGAAGGAGATGTTAAAGAATAATGGGAAAGAGGTTTGAGATTTTCCCTAGCAAGGAAAACTTGATCAGTAGAACAGGTAGAGCAGAGTGGAGGACAGGAGTGAATTTTCCAAAATGCCTGTAAGGGATGTTAAATTCTTAGTAACTTGTTTTCCGTGATGACAAAGCAAATTTAAAGACTATTTTTATAATCTCAGATAGGGGTCCAAGAGCTCACCTCAGTTAGTTTGAGATTTGGGTTAACTGGTAAGAGAACATGGTGGGACCAGTTGTGGGCACTGAAAGGAGATAAGAGGAGTGAGTGGGTGCAGGAATAACTTCAATACCTGCTACCCCAGCAAGGAGGCAATGGTTTTAGGAAGGGCGGTAGTTGGGGTTTTTGATCTACTTATTGGAGGGGAGAAAGCAGATTATTGAGGTTGGGGAAATGGTTGATGGACTGAGGCAGAAGGTTGAGTGTGAGGACCTATTCAAGCCAGGTGATAGGATGGTGGTTCATCAGCAGGGTCAAAAGTAGCAATGAGTCTGGAGGAAGAGAAGATTCAATATCGGTGGTTGTGGGGGTTGGTTTGCAAGCTAGAAAAAATTGGTATAGGTTTGCAAATGGTTCAAAGAACAGAATTAGATTGGAGCAGAAAGAAAGCTCGGACATAGGGGCTCTACACATTTTGTTGAATGCTCACTGTAATTGTAAAGATCACTTAAAATGGAGGGATCCAGAGACCCAAAAGGGGGTCATTTATTTTGCTTTTCTATGGGATAAGTGGGCCAATCCTAGGTGCTATATTTGATCAATTTTTTGGGTTTGATGTCTGGTATTAAGGAAAGGGTTTTGAGGTTATTCAAGAAGCATTTTAAAGGAGAGTAAACCAGCAGAAAGTACGCATTACCCATTTTGCAAACATAATATAAGGGAGAGGGAAGGGAACACAGACATAGTATAGGGTAGAAGAAAGGAGATGCAAAGGTAATGTAAGGGAGAGGGAGGAAACTGACTTATTGGCAAAAGGGTCGTCCCCGTGAGAGCCAAAAATCAGCAGTGCCTAGTGGCAGGTTCGGGCTGCAGAGATTTGTTGTCACTGAATCCTGACAATAGAGGCTCCCATCCTGGACAATGCCGGAGCCATGGAAGACCTTGTCCAAGGCTTTTTGGGACCTCTGCTGAAGAGTCCAGAGACACCCAGGGCCTGAAAGAGGTGAGAGAGAGACAAAGGGAGGATAAGTGTATCTGTAGCAGCAAAGTCTTAAAGGTGCAAGGACTAGGACTTTATGAGAGCAACCAAAACTGTGAAGGTTTGTGTAGGGAGTGATGTTTAGTTCTCTGTTATGTGTTCCCAGATGTTACACAGTCTTCGAGGGTGACCTAAAAAACCTATGCTTGTAAACCAGCAGCTGGGAGTTGGAAGGGAAATAATTTTCAACCCAAGTCCAATCTCTTCAAGGAACGAGTCCCTGAGGACCACCGTGGCCTTAAAGGCTATGATGGGGTGCTTTCCTCCCCACAGGTGGGCAAAGAGTTATGCCAGAAGATAAATGGTCAAATCCTCCTGAAACTACCATTGGGTTTAGGATTCCAGGATAATGAAACTCACCAATTGAAGGCCTGGGGTGCATGTAGTTCTGGCGTTTGAGAAAATGGGTTCAGATCATCTGATGAGTGGCACTTCTGGAGGAAGAGGGACTCAAAAGTGGGTTTTAAGCCTCTTCCTGGGTTTCAGCGTCAATGAAAGGAAAGTGACCACAACAGTTCTGAGCAACAACTGCTGTATATTACAGCAGTGCAAAACAGAAGAAAAACAGAGGAAGAGAGAGAGACAGAAAAAAGAGAGAGCAAGGGGAGCAAAAGCAAGAGAGGGAGACAGAGAGCTAGAGAGGTGGGCCCGGCAGGAGGGAGTTTTTATAGCTAAATTCTAATGGGGTCTCTGGGTCTGAAAGCTGCCTTGTTGGTGAACAATGATTGGATCACACAGTAGTTGATAAGGGTGTCATCTTCTGCCCTCAGGCAGATAGGGCAGGGGTCAGATGTGGGTTTCTGTTACACCAGACAGGTAGGGGTCAAGTGATCAGCCTTGAGTGGGATTGAGTATTCAGAATTTATGAAAATAGGTGATAAAAGACCAGACATTGGGGGGTTTGAATGTGTTGGTTATCCTGCAGCTAACATTTGTTCAGATATTCTGCAGACAACTTACATCATCCTGTCCTACACCTAACATGGAGGAGCACATATACTTGCCCCTCCATGCGCGAGACCCTCCATCCTGGTTGACCTGTGGAGCTTGATTTCTACAGCAGTCAGACTAGAGTCTGTGTGTGTGTGTGTGGGAGCTCCTATAATACTACATCTAGGGTAGAGAGAACATGCCCCTGCAGGTGGAAGACACCTCCCACCCTGGTGTACTGTCAAGAGCTAAAGTAGAGGTGACTCACCCCTCCAGGTGGGATACCAGTCCCATCTGGTGTTGGGGTAGCTTGTATACTGCCAAAGCCAGAGTAGATTAGACTCACCTGTCCACGTGGAAGACCACTCCCATCTGTGTGTTAGGGGGTGCTTTCATATGCCTTAGCTAGGGTAGAGAAGACTTGCTCTTCAGATGGGAGAACCTTCCCACTTTGGTGTCTTGGAGAGTTGTATACTGCTAAAGCCAGGGTAGAAGGGACTCATTGTTCCAGGCAGGTGCTCACTGCCACTTGGGTGTCTAGGGGAGCTCGTATACCCCAGCAGCCAGTGTAGAGGGGATTTGCCTCGTCAGTCAGAAGACCCCATAACCTGGGTTGTGGGGGGAGCTCCTATACTGCTGGAGCCATGGGAGGGGGCACTCGACCATTTAGGAGGAAGATCCCTTCCACCTTGTTGTAAGGGGAGTTCATATACTGCCACAGGCAGAGAAAAAGGAACTCATCACTAAATGCAGGAGACCCCTCCCACCTGGTTATAGGATGAACCCCTATACTAATACAGCCAGAGTCAAGGGAATTTGTGTCAACAGGCTGGAGACCCTCTTACCTGGGTGTTGGGAGAAGATCCTTTACCACCGCAGCCACGGTTGAGAGGACTCTCCCCATGAGGTGTAAACCTGCCCACCTGGGTGTGGTGGAGGGGAGCTCATATAATGAAGCATCCAGGGTAAAGGAACTCACCCTTCCAGGCAGAAGACCCCTCCGACCTGAATGTCAGGGGAAGCTCCTACTGTAGTCAGGGTATAGGGGACTCACCCCTTCAGACAGGAAACCTCTCCCAACTGGGTGTCAGGGGGTGCTCATATATCATCCCAGACAGGGGAGTGGTGACTCATCTCTAAAGCTGCGACTCCTCTCACCTGGGTGTCCTGGGTTGGGGTTCTTCTATATAGCTCTAAGCAGGGTAGCAGGGACTTGAAACCCCAGGCAGAACACCACTTTCACCTGGGTTTCTGGAGGAGTGCTTATTCTGCAGCAGCCATGGTAGAGGGAAATTGCTCCTCCAGGAAAGATTCCCCTCCCACCTGATGGTCAGGGGAAGTTCATATACCTCCACAACCAAGGTACAGTGGACACACCCCTCTAGGCCAGAGACCATCCCACCTGGGTGAATGAGGGAGCTCCTATACCACTACAGCCAGGGTAGAGGGGACTTGCCCCTCCAGGCCAGATACCCTCCCTCCTGGGTATCAGAAGAGCTCCTTTACTGCCACAGCCAGTGTAGACGGAACTCATGCCTTCAGGTAGGAGACTTCTCCCTCCTGGGTGTCTGGGAGCTTCTATACTGCATTAGCCAGGGTCGAGGGTACACTCTTCTCCAGGCAGGAGACCCCTCCCATCTGGTTATGGGGGAAGACTCATATACCTCTGCATCCAGGAGGGAGGGGACTCACCCTACTAAGCGAGAGACCCCTAAACCTTGGTTGTCAGGGTATCTCATATACTGGCAGAAGCAAGGAAGAGGGGACTAGCTATTCCAGGAAAGAGACCCCTCCCACCTGTGTGTTTGGGGGAGCTCTTATACCACTATAACAAGGGTAGTGGGGACTTCCCACTCCAGACAGCATAACCCTCCTACCTGAGTGTCACGCTAGAGCTTGTATACAACCTTAGACAGGGTATAGAGGACTCGCCACTTCAGGCGAGAGACCCCTCCCACCAGGGTGTCTGGGAGGAACTCCTATATCATCGAAGCCAGGGTATAGAGTAAAGGCCACTCAAGTTGGGAGATCCATCCCACATGGATGTTAAAGGAAGCTCTTCTACAGCTGCAACCAGGGTTCAAAGGACTCAACCCTCCAGTCTGGAGATGCCTCCCACCTGGGTGTTGAAAGGATCTAGTATACCTCTGCAGCCAGGGTAGAGGAATCTCGCCCCCTCCAGGCTGGAGACCTCTCCCACTTTTGGGTCAAGGTGGGGGAGCTCTTATACCACTGCAGTCAGGGGAGTGGGTACTCATGCCTCCAGACAGGAAAACCCTACCACCTGGGTGTCATGGGGAGCTTGTATACCATCTTAACCAGGATAGAGAAGACTAGCCCCTCAAAGCAGGAGACCCCTCCCACCAGGGTGTCAGGGGGAGCACTTATACTACAGCATCCAGGGTAGAGGGGAATTGCTCCTCCAGGCAGTAGACCCCTCCGTGTCCAGTTGGCAGGCTCGCATGCTGCCCTAGCCAGGGTAGAGGGGTCTCTCCCCTCTTCTAGGAAGAGCCCTCCCTCTTAGGTGTCAGGGGAGCCCCTATACCACTGCAGCCAGGGTAGCAGAGACTTGCCCCATGAGTCGGGACTCTCCTCCCACATGGGTGTTGCAGATAGATTGTATGCCAAGTTAGCCAGGGTAGAGGAGACTGGAGGTGCAAGTAACCTATACACTGGCTTTGGATGTTTTGAGCTCCCCCCAACACCTAGATGTGAGGAGTCTCCCTCCTATAGTGGTGAGTGCCCTGTACCCTTGCTGAAGCAGTATCACAGCTTCCCCTGACACCCATGTGGGAGGGGGTCTCTTGCGTGTGTGGAAGCAGGAGTCATCCCTACCCAGGCTGCTGGGCTTTAGGAACTCCTCTGACACCCAAAAGAAAGTGGTCTTCCATCTGAAAGGGTGAGTACCCTCTCTCCTTGCTGCAGAGGTATATGGGGAGAAAAGGGAGTAAGGGGAATGTGTGGCACAGGGAGAGGAGGTCTCATGGCCCAGATTCACTCCAGGGTTGTCAGGATTGAGGAACCGGCCCCAGGCTGAAAGATACCAAAGACCCCAGGAAAGGGGCATTGATACCTTGTTCCAAAGAAAGACTGCAGGGCCAAACATCCCAGTTTCAGCCGCTGTCTTTGGAGAGCATCCTGGGAAAGGGATCTGGAAAAGGAGCCCAGCAGGGACAAGGACAAAAGGAGGGCTGAAGGAGGGCACAGCGTGAAGTGATGGATGAAGGGTATTTGTGGGGTTTGGACCAGGACCATAGAAAAGACCTAAGACTAGGAACCTAGAGGAAGACCCAGGCTAGAGGAGATCAAGGAAAGGTGGGGCCAGACTAGCAGGGGCTGCACTAGGGTTTTGAGATGCAGGGAAGCCAAAGGGAGTGAGGAAGTTGCCCCAGCAAGGTGCACAGTTCAAGCCCAGGGAAGCATGGAGCAAGAAAGACCCCCAGAAGCTCAAAAGAGGAGCCAGTTCAGGGAATGGAGAGCCAAGGGCCATTTCTGAAGCAGATGGCTCAGGACAGTAGACTTTGCTAGGGAGGGAAGGCAGGGGATCCACCAAGGGGGAGTGAGGCTTGAGACCCAGTGCCACTGCCAGGTGTCAGGGTTTCTGGTGCTGCCCCAAAGGCCTAGGGAAATTAAGTAGCCCAGTTGAGGGTCAGGATTTTATTTCCCATAAGGCGCCCTGTCTCAGATGAGGATCAAGGGAAAGGGACAAGGCCAAACAATCTGGCAAGGGACAGGAGCAAAGAATATGATCTGAGGGCACAGTGGGTGGTCATGCTGGATGCAGAGCAGGGCAAGAGTCAAGACCCAATCAAGGAGCCCATGTAAGGAACTGACTCTACAAAAAGGTATTAGGGACCCAATGATCAGGAGGCCCCTGCTCCAGGAAAAAGTGGTAGGAGAAGGAAACGTAGGATCGGTGATAGGATGAGGAGACAGAGGGCTGTGCAAAGGTCACAGAGGGGAGTCAGCTAGGGGGCCAAATCAAGGGGCATGCAGGTCAGACATGACAGGAAGAGACACCATAGAAAGAAACACAATCCAAGTAATGGATATGGAGCTCAGGCTGGCAGCCAGGGCAGGGGATTGTAGGTCGAAGGGTCAGGGTGAAGAAGGAGTGGGGTGGGCTATCTTAGGGGCAGTTTGAAAGGCTAGAGGGCAGAAGAGGGAAGGCAGGGAATCTCCGAGGGCAATGTCACCACTAGGCCTAAGTCTACTACCAGTTGTCAAGTTTAGAAGGCAATTGGGGCCCAGACTAGAGGCCCATAGATATCCTTCAGGACCCAGAGGCCAGTCAAATCAACTCCTTTGACCCAGATGAGTAGATCCTCAGAGAGAGACCAGGACCAAAGGAGGGAAATGTGAGGGATACCTTTGGTCCAGGAATTGGGCAGGGGTGTTTTTGGGGATCCAGCTACTATTGGAGACTAGGGAGAAGCAGAAGGTGAGAATCCTGACAATGACAAAATAAGACAGTACAAGGGGAACAAAAGGAAAGCACAGGAAGGGGGCCCAGCAAGGGGCCTGAAATCAAGGGACAGGGACAGGGGCTTCATTAAGGATCCAGGCCCAAGAATTGGGATCCAAGTACCAGGACCCGACCTGGGTCCCATGAAAATAGACAGGACTGGGGAAGGGAGAAAGGAGAGCAAGGGGCAGGGATACCTTTTTTCAAAGGGAGCCTGCAGAGCCAAGAGGCCATATCAAGTCACTGGCCCAGGTGAGCATCCTGGGAAGGGGATGAGGAAAGTGGGCCTGGCAGAGACAGAAACCAACAGAGGGTGGAAGGAGGCCTCAACCTGAAGGATCACAGTTCAGGTGTGAGTGGAATAGGGGCCAGGATCCCAGCAAGGAGCCTAGGCAAGGTACCTAAGTGAGGATCCAGGCCAGTGAAGAGCAGGAAATTCTGGCACAGGAAGCAGGGGCTCCATGAGGGCACTGAAGTACAGGAAAGCCAATGAAACAGGGAAGTAGCCCCAGGGATGGGCTGTCAGACAATGCCCAGAAAAGCAGTGAGCAAGAAGGGCCACCAGAAGTTCAAGCAAGGAGTCAGGCCAGGGAACTGATGGCCAAGAGGCCAGAGCTTGTGCACGGGGCTCTGAACAGTGGACAAGATTTGAAAGGGAAGGCAGGGGATCCAGCAGGGAGCAGTTGGGTTCCAAGCCCAGGGCCACCTCCGTGTTTCAGGATTTCTGGTACAGGACCAAAGACCCAGGGAGAGCAAGGGGCCAAAGTGAGGGGCAGGGCAATGTTTCTCATAAGGCGCCCAGAGTCAGATGTAAATTCAGGGTCAGAATCCTGACAAAGTAGGCCAGCACAGGGAAGGGGGCCAGAATGAGGGCAATGGGCAGGCATGATTTGGGGTCGGGGTAGGTGTGTTGTGGGGCAAAAGTTTGGACCCAAGCTAGGCACCCAGGCACGGGATGGACTCAGTCAATGTTGATGAGGGATGCAAGGACAGGAGACCCGTGAGTGCCAGAAAATAGCACAAAGTGAAGAGGATAAAGGGCATCCAGGAGAACCAGGAGAAGCCAAGGGGATCCTAGGTGAGCCAGCTTGTGGGCCCAAGAAGAGGCCCCCAAGTCAGACACAATATGAAGAGACTCCATGCTATGTCAAGGGCTATGAAGAATGCAGTCAGGGGCTCAGGCAAATGCGCAGGCCCAGGGATTGGAGTGCAAATGGTCAGGTTTAGAGAGGGCTGGGTTGTAGTAGGGGCAGCATGCAAGAAGAGAAAGCAGGGGTGGGAAGGGAGGGAATTGCTCAGAGCTGAGTTTGAGCAAGTCCCATGTTAACTGCCAGGCCTCAATGTTCAGGCAGTGAAGGGGACTCAGGCACACTCGCATGGCTGTGTTGCTCATAGGAAGCATTAAGGGCACAGAGGCCAGCAAACTCCACTCCTTTGCCCCAGGTGAAGAGATCCTCAGAGAGGGACCTGGACCAAAGGAGGGCCCAATATGGTACTATGAGAAGATCCCTGGTTGACAGTGGTGGGTGGGGTTAGGATGCCAGGACATATTTGAAGACCGGAGAGCTGAAAGAGGGCACAAGCTAAAAGGGCGCAAGACAGATGTGAATGGGGTTGGGCCAGGTTCCCAGTAAAGAGTTCAGGTAAGGGACCTAGAGGAAGGCCCAGGCTCGGGGAGAGCAAGAAATGTCGGCCTGGGAAGGCAGGCCTCCACTAGGGTACTATAGTACAGGGAAGACAAGTGGAGAATGGAAGCGGCCCCAGGGAGGGGCCCTCAGAAAATGCCCTCTGGTGAGCAAGAATGACCACCTGAGACTCAAGTGAGAATCCAGGCCTTGGAATGGAGTGCTAAGGGCCAAAGCTCCAGTAGGGAGTTCAGGAAAGTGGAGTGGGCATGGGAGGGAAGGCTGGGATCCATTCAGTGGGAGTAAGGTTTTAGTGCCAGTGCCCCTGCCAGGTGGCATGTTTCTGGGTGTATGACCAAGGGCCCAGGGAAAGCAAGGGGCCAAAATGAGGGGCAGGGCTCTGATTTCACAAGTTGTGTGGCGCAGATGAGAATCAAGGGACAGGAACCAGGCCAAGGGGGACTGGAAAGGGACAAGTCCAGAAGGACAGTGAGCATACGGTATGGCACAGGGTTGTATTCTGTATAGTGAAAGGCAAGAACAAGGACCCAAGCAAGGATTCCAGGTAAGGAACCAACCTGCACTAAGGAGGATTTGGAACCAGAGGAGCAGGAAGCCCTCTTGCCAGGGGAAAGTGCTAGGAGGAGAGAAGGGGCAGTGCAAAGATGAGGCGACAGAGGGCAGTGCAAAGGGCAAGGAGGGGAGCTTAATAGGAGACCCAAGCAAGGGTCTCCCAGGTCTGTCCTGAATACAAGAGACCCCCAAGGGAAAAAATGCAACACAAGATATGCGATCAGGGGCTCAGGTGAGTGGCAAGGTCCTGGAACTGGAGGGCAGAATGTCAGGTTTAGGAGAGCTGGGTTGGGGTAGGGGCAGCATGCAAGGATAGAGAGCAGGGCTTTGAAGGAAGGAGATCGGGCAGGGCAAGGTCAACACTTGACCTTCAGTGGTCAGAGGCCCGCCAATTCCACTTCTCTGTCCCAGATAAGGTTGATCCTCAGAGAGGGACCTTGATCAAAGGAGTGCTAAAGGAGGGCACTGTGAGAGAATAACTTGTGTCCAGATTTGGTGGGTCAGTGGGGAGCCAGGACCCATTCTTTGAGCCCAGCCTAGGGAGAAGCAGTGGAAGGGGAGAGTCCGGGCAATGCCGAGATAGCACTGTACTATTGTAAGGTCAAATGAGGCAAGGCACCGAACATAGCAGGAATCAGTATTATTTGGCTGCAGCCAGGCTCAGAAGGCACAGCTTTTCCTGTAATCAATCAATCTCCTGAACCTCGATTTCAGGCAGTTTCAGAATTTTATACCAAGCATGTAAGAGGAGGGTCACAGAAGTTCACAGTCTGCAGAAATTCACATAAAAGAAACTTTTTCTTTCACTGTTTTGGACATTTAATTCTTCAAAGACAACACCTGAGTAAGGAGAGCTTCTTTTCCCCATTTTTTTCTCCCTGCCAGTTGTTACCATGCAGCCCAGTTGGTAACATATCTTAAAAATGTAGACATCTTTGAGAAGCCCAGCTCAAGGCCAGAGGTCCTTTTTGCATATTTCTACAAACTACTATACAGGATACGTTTGTAAAAAAAATTACTAAGGGCGTGCACAACACCTGGAGTGCTGGTATCTTCTCAGACAGTGGCCAAGTAAAACAGGGCAACAGGAAAATATGAAGTTTATGTACACTGAACTGTTTTGCAGAGACTCTTTTGCTAACAGTCCAAAAATCAGCCATGATGAAGATTTCTTTAGAATACTAGGTAAGACATTTCCATGGAGAAAGGGGGTGTAACTTAAAATCCCCATTTAATGATGCTGCCCATATATTAATCCTTTAAATTTAAGAGCATCTTTACCATTATATTGGCTTAAGGCCTTATATAATGTCAAAACCTTAGTAGTCATCTTTTCAAAAGCAGCTTTCAAAGTGGATTCCTTAGTTTTAATGCACAGTGGAGCCAAATATGGGAGCAATAAATAGGTTAACATCAGACTACCCACTATAGTGGTTACGTTTTTAAATTTACATAAGGTTGACAACCATCTCCCAAAACCGTGTTTGGGAGGCAACGTTGAATGCCCTTCTAGGTATGCACTTGCAAATTTGCTAGTTCTCTTGTGTTTTTGGCTATATTATTAAGTGTTTGTGTATTGTCATCCATTTTGATGCAACAATCTGGGTTCTTGAACTCTCCACATATTTATCTTTCCTCAGCCAGTAGATAATCTATTGCCAAGCAGTTTTGATAGTTAGCCATTTATGTCGGGTCTGTTTTGTGGCTAGGAGGTCAAAGGCTGTGGCAGTCTGATTATTAATAATTTCTACTGCAGTTTGTAAGTGAATACTTCTGTTTAACATGTAAATAGGAGTTCTATAACACCAACTGCCATTTTGTGCCCAGGTAATGGGACCATATGTGACAATGATCCTCTGGGGTGGCCAGTTATCTTCACCCAAAGATTGGTGACTTCCTAAATCAAGTTACTTCCCAATGGACCTCTTTTATGTTTCCAAAAAATTATTCATCCATTACATTCCTCTGACAGGAAAGGTCGTACATATATATTTTACCACCTCTTGATTATACTGGATTGTCTTGACATATGATTCAAATGATCTCCATGGTTGGAATAGGAGTAAAAGAGAACCTCTTAAGGTTATCAAAGGAAACCAAACAAAATAATAGACTAACATTCGCTTAGCATAGGTAAAAAAGCAAAAATTAAAAAAGCGAAACTAATAAAACCAAACAAATACTAGAAAATTTACATAAGCAAAATAAAAAAAAGTATAAGTAATTTTTTTACCCAGTGTCCAGTCAGTAGGAGTTACTGTTATCAAACCAGTAGCACAACCCAGAGAAATATATATATATATATATATATATATATATATATATATATATATACACACACACACACACACACATACACACACACACACAAATACACACACACACACACACACACACAAGGGGTACCAATTCATTATAGTTAAAGAACTATCTTATGGGCTGGGGATGTGGCTCAAGCAGTAGCTCACTCACCTGGCTTGCGTGCGGCCCTGGTTCAATCCTCAGCACTACATACAAACAAAGATGCTGTGTCCGCCAATAACAAAAAAATAAATATTAAAATTCTCTCTCTCTCTCTCTCTCTCTCTCTCTCTCTCTATATATATATATATATATATATATATATATATATATATATATATATATATATATATATATATTAAAAGAAGGACTATCCTAGGGGTTGAAAGCATTCATTAGCCCTGTTGGGAAGTTTATCTTTCACTGTGCATTGATCAACCAGGCCCTCCTGTGTGGGGGAAGCAAGGCCATAGTCTTCTCAAGCTTCAACTGGGCATACACCAGTCAGCTTTCATAGTGACTGGAGCAGGGCTGTTGTTCTTCTAAACCCTCAAGCTTTTCTGGTGCTCCTTTTGTTTTTATAGACAGTCAGCTTCAAGGGAATAACAGCATCTGAAGTGCACGTACTGTCTGCAGCTGCAAGCTTGAGTCTGGTGTAGTCAATAAAGGGACCAATTTCTGCAAACTTGACCACAGTTTGCATGGATAAAATAGCATGGAAAGGGCGCTTCCAAAAAAGTTTAAGTGTTGAATATTCCATTCTTTGACCCAGAATCAATCTCCAGGCTTCAATGTGTGTGCCCCTGTGGTAAAATTTAGTGGCAAACTTCCTCTAACACATTGGTTGAGAACCTGTAAAGTTTTCCCTAAGTCCTGAAGCTGTCTCCTCATGGTGAATTCTCCTACCTCTCTTAAGTCTCCCAATGGTCTACTAATTGGAGGGGGGGGCTCACATACACTATTTTATAAGGAGAGAATACAGTCCTTTTAGTGGGAGTGAATCTAATCCTCAGCAGTGACACAGGGAGAAGTTCATCACAATGTAAGTGAGTCTCCTGACACAGCTTACACAATTGAGACTTAAAGTCCTGTTCACCATTTGAACTCTACCAGAACTCTTCAGCCTATAGGCAGTATGTAACTTCCATCTGATATTTAAATCATTAGTCAGTAATCATATCACCTCTGCCCAAAAGCATGCCCTTTGTCTGAGCCAATAGTTATTGGGATACATATCTGGAATCATTTCCCAGGGAAGCATCCTGGTTATCTCCCTTTTCTTTTCAGGGTGGGTGGGAAAGTCTTCCACCCAGCCAGATTAGGAACACACAAAACCCAAAAGTTACTTATAGCCCTGTGGCATGGTACTTCAGTGAAGTCTAGTTCCAAGTCTTCAAAAGGTACTCCTCCTCTTGTTTGGATTTCTGGTGGGAGGTCTGGCCCATGAAATGATTTGTTGTGAGCACAAGATTCATATTCTTTTTAGAATTTCCAGGTGTGAGCCAGAGGACATAGAAATGGTGACTCAGAACTGTCTGATGTGCTGTATATCAAAAGTGTTCTTCTGTGGAACTATTTGATAAAGGGGCTAGATTCTCCAGGATGCCTATGCCAGATGTCAAAATATCTTCATCATCCTCCTGAGAGAAAATAGTATTTTTCAGTCTTAAATCATTTACATTCATGATGAAGTATGTTGGCTCCCATTCTGCTTAATAGTAGGCCATGCAGAAAGGAAGCCTTTAAATCTGAGACTGAATTTTCTTCTCATTTCTTGCCGACAGTTCTCTGGCCTTTCTTTCAGCTCTCAAGTTGCCCTGAGAAACCACAGTTTTTCCCTTTTGATGACCTTGGAAATATATAATCACAACTTTCTGGGGATCTCACTGTCCATCCAAAAGTTTATGAATTTCTTTCACATACATCATGGCTTTTATTTTTCTGATTTAATGAGCCCCTTTTCCTTAGGTAAAGCCTTATGAACATGAAGGGTAGTGAAGGCATATTTTGAGTCTATGTAAATATCCACAAAGACTCCTGCTGTCAACTGAGGTGCTTGAGTCAAAGCAATAAATTTTGCTTTTTGTGCTGAGGTTCCCTGAGTCAGAGGTTCTGGCTCGACAATGGAGTCCAGAGTGACCACTGCATATCCAGCAAAACATACCCCTCTGTTTATAAAACTGCTTCCATCTGTGAAGTACTCCACATCCGGGTCCTTGAGGACTGGTCTGCCAGGTGGGGTCTGCTGGAGAACATTTCATCCATGGCTTCAATACAGTTGTAATCAGGTTTTCCAGGTCCAATGTACAGCAAGGTTGCTGGGTTCAGAGTCTGGATGACTTTCACATGGATACATGGGTTTTCACATAACATGCCCTGGTACTGACCATTTGTCAACCAATGTTGTCCTTTGTACTCTACCAATGTCGACACTGAATAAGGAACCCTGAAAACCAATATTTGTCCCATCATCAACTTATCAGCTTCCAACACCAGAAGATCTGTGGCTGCAAGGGCCCTATAAACAAGTTGGCCAGTCTGGGCCTACAGAGCCCAGCTCCTTGGAGAGATGTTCATATCGAGACTCCTACAGCTATTCCAGACTGTCCCTAGATTTACAGAAAGTAAATATTTGTGAGGTCAGGGAGCCCTTGTCCAGATGCACTGAGAGTGCTTGTTTTATGTCCTCGAAAGTCTTTGGCTTAGGTGGACCCTATATTAAAAAATCCCACCCCCCCCTTTTTGGATTCGCAGAGGGGTTTGCTATAACTGAAAGTTAGAGATACATATATAACTGAAAGTTAGAGATACATATATGAAAGTTAGAGATACATACTAGTCTGATCGCAGGTTGAAACAATTGGAATTGAGCAGATTTCCTGTTTCTTTTGAGGGACAGTGGCTATTGTCTGTTCTGTTGCTGAGTCAGATTGTAACCAAAGTATTTGATATTTTTCTTGATAGATATGGGCATTAAAGTCAGAGTCCAGTACTGTCTCAAAGATGGTTTTCTCATGCCCCTGGGAGGAAATGTCCTTTAGGGAAGGGGAGCATACATAAATCCTCTGGCACATTAAGATGCAGCAATTTTTTTTTGTTGTTATCTCCTGGTATAGGATCTTGGCTGCTAGGATTCTCCAACTCTC
This sequence comes from Callospermophilus lateralis, assembly GCF_048772815.1. Lineage (NCBI taxonomy): Eukaryota > Metazoa > Chordata > Mammalia > Rodentia > Sciuridae > Callospermophilus > Callospermophilus lateralis. Next base: position 111,959,425 of record NC_135313.1, on the reverse strand, counting down.
AAATCTAATGTAAATCTTAACAGAGACTGATGACCTGTGACATCATTTGTATAAAAGTCACCTATGTCAATCTCGGCTTAGGCCATCTGCCATGGTTGGAGGGCAGGTTCCCTGCAGGTCTTGGTGTGGCAGCCACATTGTGCTCACCTAGGTGTTGCTCTTTGTCTGTGTGGCTTTCTACTATTGAGAGGAGGAAGCCAGCTCTAATTATTTATAGTAACTGCCCCATTTGTATTTTTGTTCACTATGCCTTGGTGCATGGGGCTCTGTGTCCCTTCTTGTTGGTGACTCACAGCATGTGATTTTGAGCCAGGGTGGCATGTCCTTTTGGTGTGTACATCCTATGGCCCACTACCAGGTATTAAAATGAATATATGTCTGGTTCATTTTGGGGCTTGCAGCAACTGAGCCTTCTTGAGACACTGGGTCCCATGTATCATAATTTAGTGTGTCTATTGGACCCCTGCAATATTCCTCAATCATCAACTTCTGAGCAAGTGGGAAGAAACTGAAAGGAGGTTTGAAGCAAAGGCTGGGGAAAGCATTCATTCCTTCTCTCTTCAAGGCTTAGCATTTTAGCATGGCAGTGGGTGCATGTGTGCTGGGGCCACTGGAGCCTTCCCCATTTGTCTGGCCACATTTTTTTTTTCTTCTAAACATTTAGACCATTGGCTTGGTACTAGTGAGACACCTCCCTTTGAGTGACATCTGGGTTTGTGGTTAGGGCCGCTTTAATGAGATTCATCCTCCACTTTATCTTTTTGGTCTGTATGTCTTTAAATCTCCAGGTCTCCATTGAGGTCTCCATCTTCGTCAGCTCTCTGGTACACTTCTCAGTAAAGACAGTTTTTAATTTTAGGCAAATGTCACTCTGAGACTATTCCAGAAAGGCTTCATTGGTCACCTGTTGCTTTAGCCTCTGAATCTCTTCCCTGACAAACTTTCATTGTGGCAGCTATTCTTGTATGGTGACCCTCCTCTCCTGGGCACCTCCTGAAAGGGAGAGGGGCAGCAGCAGCAGTGGCTCAGACACTCAGCTCTGAGTGAGTTGGGCAGAATTCTTTGATCATTACTGCCAGTTTCATAAGGCAGAGGGGCCTTAGGCAGTAGCGGATTCCAGACAAATGTTCAGGGCTATGACAGGTGCAAGAGGGGAGATGCTGGAGCATTGGGAGCATTTGATCAGATCTATTTGTCTGCAGATGTGCTCTGGCTTAGACTAGGGCTTAAGGCTTTCTCTGATTCCTTCTAACTCTTGGGCACAATTTCTTTCTTATTTTTTTTTCTCTTAGACTTCTTATGATGGCATCTTGATATGTCTTTATTTTTAGCCCTTCTTCTTTGTTGGAACCCCATCCTAGATCTGGATAATGGGCTACATCAGATCAGTCATGGTCCAGGGTTTCTCCATATAGGAGAAAGTATAACTATTCCAGTTTATGAAAGCAATGGTGGTAAAAGGCTGGCACACAAAACTACTTTGTCTCCCTCAGGTGTTTCTCTGGTCAATATGGGCAAGTCCATTAGTCCTTTGCAGGGGCATCTGGAGTGCTCTCATCTGGGTTGTGGCTCTGGTCTGGGACAAATCCCCCACCTTAATCTTGGGAGTTCAAAGAATCTTTGGTTCTAGGAAACCATTGGCTCGGAGGACACCAAAGAGGAAGGAATAGTCATCATTTGTTGCTTCTGAGGAATATGGGGCTGAGGGGACAGTTTCCTGTCCCAGTGGTCTTCGGCAAAGATGGTAAAGTGGCCCATAAGGTGGTCGGTCCTCTTCTGGCTCATGTGGAAAACCGTTTCCATTCCTGATTTTCCTCCATCAGGTATTCTGGTAAACTGCTTTCCTCTGGGTCTTAGAGACCATTAGGTTCCTGGCTAACATCAGCTTGGACTGTCAATCTAGACAGGCTCTCAACCAAGGGGCTTATTCTGTACTATCTCTTGACAGCAATAAATGTAAGAGAAATGGTTTTGTTTTATGTCCTCGAAAGTATTTTGCTTAGGTGGACCCTATATTAATCAAAAGGACCTCAGTAATGACTCTCTCATCTGAAGAGCCTTCTGGTGCCCAGCCCACATCTTTGGTGGGTAATTCAAATTGAGAGAATCTGCCCCATTTGTGGACTGAGTTTCACCCCACAGTAACCAGAAAATCCTTCCTAAAGGTTTTTAACAAACATTTCAGAAGGTTCAATTTTCATTGTGTGCCTCCCATATTCCAGCCTGCATCATCATCGCATATTTAGAACAAGACTTGCTTTGTCCATCTCAGGCTGTTCCCCTTGTGGGAACTCAGGGCCCTCTTAGCATTGTGGGTTGGCATCAACCCCCAACCTGGACCTTTTACCTAGATGTAGGTAGGTGAAATTTCACCATAGACTGTATGAAGTGCCTGGGAACCTTGGATTAGGACTCCTTACTCGCTTGGATCCTGGGGTTGGTAGGAAACCTTTCCTTTGTTAGTCTCATTCTCATACTTTTCCACAGACATGTTCAGATAAAAAATTTATACTGCATAAATTCCAACATTTCCAAAACAAACAAAAATGCTGTCATGGTTTTGACTCTGATATCTGACCCAGAAGACAGTCTACTTGGTCAACTCTCTGAGTCTCTTTCAGCTCCAGTCACTTTGGAGAATACTCGGGACCAAACAGAGGTTGATCAAATCTCTCTTCCACACTCTTAGGCCTCGAAGGGGAAGTATGTTGGGCTTCAAAACAAATGGATCCAGGTCTTAACTGTTCAGTTGGGTAGTGCTCCAAAATCCTAATTCTGGTTGCTGCCGCCTATGGAATTCTTTGTGCTCTGGGGTGGCAGCCCCAGTGTGCTGGGTGAGTGGATCTTCCTTCAGGCCAAGAGTTGCCTGGATGCACCAAGGGGAATGGCTCTCTTGTATCCGGGGACTTACTTCCACCACAGGGAAGTAAGTCCCCGGATACAAGAGAGACAGCATTCCCTCTCCTACCTCCTCTGTCCCATCTGGGTCCCCACAAATGTTGAAGGGACAAATGAGGCAAGGTACTGAACATAGCAAGAAACCATTTTATTTGGCTGCAGCCAGGCTCAGAGGGCACAACTTTTGCTGTAATCAATCAATCCTATGAAATTCTAGTTCAGATAGTTTCAGAATTTTATACACAGCATGAAAGAGGAGGGGTTCAGAAGTTCACAATCTGAAAAAGTTCACATAAAAGCAGCTTTTTCTTTCACGGTTTTGGACCAGTTAACTCTTCAAGGACAACTCCTGAGATAGGGAAATTTTTTTCCCCATTTTTCTTCTCCCAGCCAGTTTTTACCATGGATCCCAGTTTGTAATATGTCTTAAAAATATAGACATCTCTATGTAGCCTAGCTTAAGGCCAACATCCTTGTTTTCACATTTCTACAAACTACTGTCCTGGATATGTTTGTGAAAAACTATTAAGGGATTCCCAGCACTGGGAGTGCTGGTATCTTCGCAGGTAGTGGCCAAGTAAAACAGGGCAATAAGAAAAAAGAAAGTTAATCAACATTGAACTCTTTTGCAGAGACTCTTTTGCTGATAGTCCTAAAAACAGCCATGGTGAAGAATTCTGGAGAAGCCTAGTTAAGTCTTTTCTGTGGAGGAAGGGGGTGAAACATCAATACAAGGACAACCGAGGGAAGGCATATGTGGGGGCTTGATATATTGGTTTGACACTAAGAGAAAGGTCCTGCAGAAGGGTGGCCTCAGGCAAGGAGCCATGCCCCGGAATGGAGATCAAAGTGCATTGGCCTGGGAAGTGGTCCAATGAAAACAGGCATGGCTAGGAAGGGGAGAGAGGGGAGAAATGGGTATGGGTGGTACTTGGAGATGAGGGCTCAAGCAGGTCCACTGATGTGTATGAGGTTTGGGAAGCAGGACCCTTTCTTTGGGAGGCTAAAGTGTCCAGAAAAAATGGATAGGTCTACATTTTCCCAAAGAGAGCCTGCAGGGCCAAAGTCCAGATCCAGTCCCTTGGCCCTAGTGAGCACCATAGTAAAAGAATCAGGAAAAATGTCACCACAGGGCCAGAGACCACAGGAGATCCCAAGGAGGGCACAGCATGAAGTGCTGGAGGAAGACTGTTGATGGGGGAGGGGGCAGGACCCCATCAGGGATACCATGCTAGGTACCTAGAGCAGGGCCCAATTCTGAAAGATCAGTGATGGGCGAGGCCTGGGCAGGAAGGAAGCACAAGGTTTTTGCTATGAAGGGAAGACAAGTGGAGCAGGGAAGCAGCCTAAACAAGGGGAAAGCACAGAGCAAGAATAGCCACCAGAGGCTCAAGTGACAAGACAGGCCAGGGAATTGAGAGAAAAGGGCTAGTCCTGGGGCCGGGGGAGCAGGACAGTGGAAATGGCAGAGGAGGTAAGGCAGGGGATACTGCAGTGGGAAGGAAGCTCCAGCCCCAGGGCCATTGCCAGGACTCAGTTTTCCAAGAGTAGGACCAAGGGCCCAGGGAGAGCAAGAGGTCCAGGCTAGGGAAAAGGCTCTCTTTCATATGATGTAACCTGCCCAGACAGGAGCCTTGAAAGGAAATGGGGCCTTGAAGAAGATGACGGGAGAGCAGGCTGGGGTTCCCAGTGGGTGTGGAGTGGGACAAGAGTCAAGATCGAAGCCAGGATCCCAGGCAAGGGACTGATCCCATCAAGAGAGCATTAGAATGCTAAGAACAAAAGGCCAGCACTCCAGGATAAATCACGAGTGGAAGGAGAGGAAGGGTTGTTGCTAGGATGTGGAAACAGAAGGCAGAGCAACAGGCACCCAATGTAGTGCACTAAGAGGCTCAAGCAAAGGACTTCAGGTAGTCCCCAACACAAAGTGACAGCTTGTGATGCAACGCAAGATGAGGAATACAGTCTGGTCCTCATGTAAGCATCAAGTTCAGGAAAATGGAGTGCAAAACATCAGAGTTATGGAGGACTGGGTTGGTGTAGGCACATCATGTAAGTCTAGATGGTAGTGGAGAAAAGGGAGATTATCGAGATGGGCATGGTCAGCAGATAGCCCAAGTCCACTGCCAGGTGTCAAGGCTTGGAAGGTACAGGGGGTCCAGGAGAGGGGCACTGGTGGGTTTTCTATAGAGAGCTTTCAGGGACCAGGGGCCAGCTAATTCTACTCTTCTGCCCCAGGTGAGTAGAACCTCACAGAGAGACCAGGACCAAAGGAGGATCAAAGAGGGCACTGTGAGGGGATACCTTGGATCCGGAATTGGGGGCAGCATCAGTGGGGAGCCAGGATCCTTTCAAGGATTCAAGGATAGGGAGAAACCATGGGAAGTGAGGGTCTGGGCAGTGCCAGGATACCACTGTACAAGGGGAAGTACAGAGGGGGCCAGAAAAATGAGTCTGAAATCATGGGACAGGGAAGGATCCTCGAGAAGTGCAACCAGGGATTCAAGCAAGACACGAGGCCAAAAAATGGAGAGCCAAGTGGCAGGACCTAGGCTGGTTCCTCATGAAAATGAACAGGGCTGTGGAGGGGAGAGAGAATAGAAATGGGATAGGGTGGTGCAGGGAGAAGAGGGCTCAAAGACCAGGTCCACTGCTGGGTGTCAGGGATGGGGAGTAGGGCCCGACCTGATGGAGGCCAAAGAGCCCATGCAAGGGGCAGAGCTACATTTTCCCAAAGGGACCTCCAAGTTCCAAAAGGCCAGTCAAATCCCTGTCCCTGGTGTGCATCCTCGTAAAGGAGTCAGGAAAAGGGTCACAGCAGGAACTGTTAAAACAGGAGGAGGTTCAAAGAAGGGCACAGCAGAATAGGCCAGAGGATGTGTGTTGTTGAGTTGGGAGCCAGGACCCCAGCAAGGAGACCAGACTAGGCATGCAGATGTGGTCCCATGCCAGTGCAGAGCAGGGAAGGGCAGGATGGGCAGGGTTCTGCAAGGAAGGAAAGCCAAGGGAATCAGAAAATCGGCCCAAGCAAGGGGAGCAAAGTCAAACCAAGTGATCCTGGGAGCAAAAAGGGGCACTGGAGGCTCCAAGGAGGAGCCAGGCCAAGTAATTCAGAGCTGAGGGGCAATGCTGTGGCAGGGGACTCAGGACAGTATACAAGGCCAGTGACACAAGGCAGGGGATCTGAGAAGTGACAGGTAGGCTCGAGGCCCAGGGCTACTGCCAAGTGTCTAAATTCTGTGTTTAGGATGAAGGGTCCAAGGAAAGCAAGGGGCCTAGTCGAGGGGCAGGGCTCTATTTCCATGAGGTGGCCTGGCCCAGATGAGAATCTTGGGCCACTGAAAAGGCAAAGGAGGCCTTTCAAGGGCCAGGGGCCAGAAAGAGGACAATGGGAGGGCACAGCACAGGGTAACAGTGGGTGTGGAGAGGGACCCTAGCCAGGACACAAGCAAAAAGCCCTGGCATGGGTCTCATCTGACCAACCAAAAATGAAGGACCCAAAGAGCAGGAGGCTTCCAGGTGTTCCCATGTAAAATACAAGGGGATGGGAAGAAAGGGGCAACACAAGAAGGAGGAGTCAGCTGGAAGCATAGGGCAAACCAAGAGAAGCATGCTAGGGTGGCAAAAACAAAATGACACCAGGCAAAGCCACAAGATGCCATGGGATTTTGGCACATATTCAGGGGCTCAGTTGAAAGTTCAGGGTCAGGGAGGCTGGGTTGGGTTTGTAGCAGCATTGAAGGCCAGAGTGCAGGTGAGGGAAGGGAGGGAATGGTGCAGGGCATATCTAATGCAAAGCATACTTCCCTTGCCAGGTTTCAGATTTCTGGTAGTGAGGGAAGTCAGGGGAAGTGCAGGGATATTTTTCCATAAGGAGATCTTGGGACATAGAGGCCAGTAGTCTGCCCTGGGTGAGTAGATACTCAGAGAGGAATCAGAAGCAAAGCAGGGCCAAAGGAGGGGACTGTGAGGAAATGCCTTTTTCCGGATGTTGAGGGGAGTTAGTGAGGAGCAAGGACCCAATCAAAGAGTCCAGACTAGGCAGAAGCAGTAGAGGGAAAAGTCCAGGAAGTGCCAGGATACAACAGCAGAAGGGAAACAGGGGAGAGGCGTATCAGGGCCCTGAGTAAGGGGACTTAAATCAAGGTACATGAGCAAGGTCCTCAAGCAAGGTGGCCAGGCTCTCAAGCAAGGCAAGGCTCTCTGTTCTCTCTAGAAACAGAGAGCCAAGTGCAAGGGCCAGGGCCAGGGCTTATGAAAACAGACAGGGCTGGTGAGGGGAGGGAGGCAAGGGAGGGAGCTGGTGGCACAAAGGAGGGAGGTTAAAGGCCTAGGCCCAGTGCAGGGTGTCAGTGTCTGTGAGCAGGATCCCCGCCTGAGTGAGGCCAAATGGCCAATGCAAGGGGAAGAGCTACATTTAACAAAATGGAGCCCACAGGGCCAAGAGGCCAGGTCCAGTATCCTGGACTGGGTGAGCATTCTGGAAATGCATCAGGAAAAGGGACCTGGCAGTAATAGGGACCACAGGAGGGCCAAAAGAGGACACAGCCTAAAGGACCAGAGGACTGGTGTGGGTTGAATATGGGCCAGAATACAAGCAAGGATCCCAGGTTAGGGACCAAAAAGAGGGCCCAGGTCAGGGGAGAGAATGGAAGGGCGGGGCCGGTAAGGTGGGGCTGCACTAGGGTACTGCAGTACAGGGAATACAAGGGAAACAGAGAAGCAGCCCTAGAGGAGGGCCCACACACCAATCCCAGGGAAACACTGAGCAAGAAGGTCCACCAGAAGCTCAATTGAGGATCCAGGACAGGGAATGAAGAGCCAAAGGCTGGAGTAGGGGCCTCAGGTAAGTGGACAAGGGTGGGGAGAGAATGCAGGGGATCCAGCATGGTGGAGGAAGGCTCCAAGTCCAGGGCCACTTCCAGGTTTCAGGGTTCTGGGGACAAACCAAGGGCCCAGGGAGAACAAAGAGCCCAGGCCAGTGGCAGGACTCTGTTTACTATAAGACACACTAGCACAGATAAAAATCCAGGGCCAGGGACTGGGCAAAGCTGGTTGTCAAGGGAAGGGGACAGGAGGAGGGCAACAGCAAGGCACTGCAGGGGGTCTTGGTAGGTGCTCAGAGGGGCGAGACCCTGAACCCAAGCCAGGAGTCCACGAAAGGGACATCCGACCATTCTTAGATAAGAGACCCAAACAGAAGGAGACCCACAAGCGCCAGAGGAATTTGCAAGGGGAAGGCTAGGAACCGGTTGCATGATGACCAGAAGACAGAGAAAAGCTGTAGCAGTATTGGAGCTACCCAGTACACTCAGGTGGGAGGCATTTCCTGCAGTGAGGAGTGAGTTCCCTCTCTGCTGGCTGGGGTGGTATATAAGGTCCCTTTGTCACCCAGGTGGGAGGGTTCTCTGCCTGGAGGGGCGAGTCCCTGGTACCCAGGCTACTGTGGTATAGGAGCTTTCCCTGACACCCAGGTGGGAGAGCTCTCCCTTCTAGAGTGGCAAGTTGGCTCTTCCCTGGCTAAGTTGGTATACAAGCTCCCTGAGACACCCAGGTGGGAGGAGTCTCCCATCTGGAGCGGCGAGTCCACTCTATCTTGGCTTCAGCAGTGTAAGAGCTCCCCCCAGACGCCCAAGTGGCAAGTCCACTCTACCCTGGCTGCTGTGGTATATGAGCCCCGCCCCATACTTAGGCTGGGGGTGTCTCTTGCCCGGAGGGGCGAGCACCTTTACCATGGTTGCCTAGGAATAGGAGCTCTCCCCAACACTCAGGTGGAGTTTGGGAAGTTTACATTTGGGAAGGAAGGAAGGGGATCCAACAGGTTGAAGTCAGGCTGCAGGCCCAGGGCCACCTCCAGGTTTCAGGGTTCCTGGTGCCAGACCAAGTCCCAGGAAGAGCAAGGGGCCCAGGCAAGGGCCAGGATATTGTTTTCTATAGCGTGCCTTGGATGATATGAGAACCTATGGCCAAAGCCTGGCAAAGGAGGCCAAGAAAAGGAAGGGGGCCAGAAGGAGAGTGACATGAGGGCACGCAAGAGGGTTTGGTTGGGTGCACATAGGAGCCAGACCCAGGACTCAAGCCAGGTGTCCAGGCAAGGAACTCACCTGATTAATGGTGATATGGGAAGCAATCAGGGTACAGAGGCTAGCCAGTTCCATTCCTCAGCCCCAGGTAAGTAGATGCTCAGAGAGGAAAATGGACCAAAGGGGGGGGAAGAGGGTATTTTGAGGGGATTCATGGTGTGTAGAAGTGAGGGGGTCTGCAGGACCCATTCCAGCAGTACAGGATAGGGAGAAGCAGGGGGAGTGGAGGGTACGGGCAGTGCCAGCATACCACAGCATGAGGGAATCAGAAGGAGAAACAGGAGGAGGCAGGAAATAAAGGTCTGAAACCAAGGGACAGAGAAAATGTCCTCATGAAGGGGGAGAATGGCTCAGGGTCTCAAGCAAGGAGTTAGGCCCAGTAATGGAGAGCCAAGTGTTAGCACCTGGGCCTGGGTGAATGAAAAGAAAGATGGAAGGGGAGCGGCAGAAGATGAGAAAGTGGAGTTGGTGGCACAAGGGGAGAATGGCTCAAGGCCCAGATCCACTGCAGTGTGTCAGGTGTCTGGAGCAGGGCCCATGAAAGGGGCAGGGCTACATTTTCCCAGGCAATACCCAGGGCCACGAGGTTAAAACAAGTCACCTGGCCTTGGTGGGCATCCTGGTAAGGGGATCAGGAAAGCAGGTGTGGCAGAGATGGAAATGACAGGAGGGCCATAGCAGGGCAGAGCTGGAAGGACTGCAGGACAGGGGTGGGTGGGGTGGGACCAGGACCCCAGCAAGGAGCCCAAGCAAGGGACCTAGAAGAGGGCCCAGGACAGAGGAGAGCAGGGAATGCCAGGCTGGGAAGGCAGGACTGCACTCGGTTGTTGCAGTCCAGGAATGCCAAGGGGAGCAGGGAAGCAGACCCAGCGAGGGGATCTCATACAATGTCCAGAAAAGCAGTGAGCAAGAAGGGCCACCAGAGGCTCAAGTGAAAAGCCAGGCTAGGGAACGGAGAGCCAAGGGCCAGGGCTTGGGAATGGGTTCAGGACAGTGGATTACATTTGAGAAGGAAGGCAGGGGATCCAGCAGAGGACAGTCAGGCTTCAGGCTCACGGCTATCTTCAGGTTTCAGAGTTCCTGGTGCTCGACCAAGTCCCAGGAAAAGCAAGGGGTCCAGGCGAGGGCCAAGGCATTGTTTTCCATAAGGTGCATTCGATCAGATGAAAACATACTACCAGGGCCTGGCGAAGGAGGCCAAGAAAACCAAGGGGGACAGAAGGAGGGTGATAAGAGGGTACAAAAGGGGGTTTAGTTTGGTATGCATAGGGGCAAGACACAGGACCCAAGCCAGGCGTCCAGGCAATGGACCCACCTGATCAATGGTGATTGGGGACCAAGGAACAGGAGAACTGCAAGTGCCATAAAAAGGCAAAAGAGGAGGCGGAGGAAGGCGCTGTGTGTGGACCAGGAGAAGTCAAAAGGCACGTAAAAGAGCCCAATGGTGGGCCCAAGCAAGTGGCCGCCAGCTCAGATCCAACACAAAGAGACTTCTTGCTATGCCAATGACCATGAGGAACATGATCAGGGGCTCCAGCAAATACCCAAGGCCAGGGACCAGAGCACAAAGGGTCAGGGATAGGGAGGGCTGGGTTGTGGTAGGGGCAGCATGGAAGTGCAGAGGGCATGAGAGAGAAGTGTGGGGATCGCTCAGGTTTTGGTTGGAGCAAGTCTATGTTAAATGCCAGGCCTCAAGCTTCAGGCTGTGAAGAGGACACAGGCAAGTGGCAGAGCTGTTTCCCAGAGGGAGCATTCAGGGTGCACAGGTAAGCCAATTCTGCTCTTCTGCCCCAGGTGAGTAGATCATAAGAGAGGGATAAGGACCTAACGTGGGGCCAAAAAGAGGATACCTTGTGTGACCGAATGGTGGTGGGTCGGCCTGCCAGGACCCATCTGAGCAGCATAGGCTATGGTGAAGTGGGGGGTGGGGGCATAGGGTCCCAGCTTTATCAGGATATCACATCATGAGGTAATGAGAGAAGAGGCACAGGAGGGGGGTGGTAAAAGGTGCCTGAATCCAATGTCCAGGTCCACGAGAAGGGCAGCTAGGAGATCAAGAAAGGAGCTGGGCCCAGGAATGGAGAGCCAAGTGCTAGCACCTGAGCCTGGCTGAAGAAAAAGGACATGATTGTCTGTCGAAGCTCTTATACCTCTGCATCCTCAGTATATTGGACTGGGTCCTCCAGTCCAAAGACCCCTCCCACCTTGGTATCCAGGCTACCTTGTATATTGCCTCAGTCCCTGTGGAGGGGATTCAAGCCTACAATAATGAGATCCCTTCCAACTTGTTGCATAGTTCGGGGGGGGGGGGGGCTCCTGTACAGCTGCAGCCAGTGTAGCAGGCACTCGCCCCTCCAGGGGTCATACTCCTTTCACCTGGGTGTCAGGGGGAGATAGTATGTAGGAATAACCAGAGTAGCACGTAATCGCTCTTCTAGGCAAGAGACCCCTCAGGTGTCTCCTATAGAGCTGCAGCCAGGGTAACAGGGACTCACCCCTCCAGGAGGGAGTCCCCTTTCACCTGAATGTCTGGGGGAACTCCTATACCTCCACAGGCAGGGTAGAGGAGACTCTCCTCTTCAGGCAAGAGACATCTCCCAAATGGGTGTCAGTGGGTTAGTACACCACCCCAGAAAGGGTAGAAGGGACTCCTGCCTCCAGGTGGGAGACCCCTCCCTCCTGATTGTTCTGAGTATTTTGAATACCACTGCAGCCAGGTTAGAGGGGTTCGCCTCTCCAAGCAAAGACCTCTCCAACCTGGGTGTAGAGGAGAGCTCATATTCCACCAAGTCAGGGTAGCAGGAACTTACCCTTTCAGGCGAGAGACCCCTCCCGCCTGGGTGTCAGGGGAGCTCCTATACAACTACAGCCAGGTTAGAGGGGACCCAAACCTTTAGTCGGGAAAACCCTCACACCTGGGTGACTGGGGAAGCTCCTATACTTTCCAGCTAGAGAAGAGGGGACTCGCTCCTCCAGTTGGGAGATGCCTAGCACGTGGGTTTCCTGGGAGCTCTTATATTGCACCAGCCAAATAGTGGGGACTTGCCCCTCCAGATGGGAGACTCCTCCAACCTGGGTGTCTCAGAAGCTTGTATACCTGCACAGATAGGGTAGAGGGGATTCCCTGCTCTAGTTGGGAGACCCTTCCTACCAAGGTTTCAAGGGGAACTCTTATCCTGCCACAGCCCAGGTTGACCGGATTCTTCCTTGCTGGCAGGATACGCCACCCACCTCAGTGTCAAGGGGAGCTCTTATACTTCCACAGCCAAAGTAGAGGGGCGCACCACTCCAGGCAGGTCACTCCTTGCACCTGGGTGTCCAGGGAGCCACAGAAAAAGTAGGGAAAACTTGAAACTCCAGATGGGAGACCCCTCCCACCTGGGTGTCAGGTGGAGCTAGTATACTGCACCAGCCAGGGTGGAGAGGACTCGCCCCTCCAGGAGGAAAACCCTGCCCACCTGGGTGTGGGTGGAAGAGCTCATATACCACTGTAGCCAGGGTAGTGGGGACTCACCCTCCAGGGAGGAGACCCCTCCCACCTGGGTATAGCTGGGAGTTTGTATAACAAACTAGTCAGAGTAGAGGGTCACGTCCCTCCAGGTGAAAGATTTGTCCCACCAGCTCATATACTACAGCAGCGAGAATAGAGGGATCTTGCCCCTCCAGGTGGGAGACCCCTTCCACCAGGGTGCCGCAGTCTGGCTGCAGCAAAATAACAGGGGGGTGACGAACAACTTGTGTAGATTGATACAGCTTGAGTGGGAGCCATTTATTGTAGGATAAGAGTGGTATTAATACATTCCACACAGCTTATCTAAATAACATAAACTAGATACAGCAGTCAACCAATAAGGAATCTCCACACTTAATGGCTCCCTGGCGTTACTTCATAAACCACTCCCTCTGGCAAAATGCCAGGCGCCATCCTGACTTGTTTACAGACCTTAACATTAACCACTCCCTCTGGCAAAATGCCAGGTGCAATCCTGACTTGTTTACAGACTCTAACACCAGGGTGCCATGGGGAGCTCTTATACTGCAGCTTATAGGATAGAGGGCACTCGCGCCTCTATATTGGAGACCCCTACTATGTGGGTAGGGTGGAGTAGACACCTCCCATTTGGGTAGAGTGTAGAGGGGACTCGCCCCTCCTTTCAGGAGACCTCTGCCACCTGGATGTCTGGGGGATCTCCTAAAAAGCTGCAGCCAGGGTAGAAAGGACTTGCCACTGCTCTAGGCAGGAGACCCCTTGCACCAGGATATCTGGGGTGCTCCTAAACAGCGGAAGCCAGTTGAGAGCCCATAAGCCCCTCCAGGAGGAAGACCCCTCTCACTGGTTGTCAGAGGAAACTCATATACTGCTGCAGCCAGGGTACAGTGGACACACTCCTCCAACCCAGAGACCTGCTCCCATTTTGGTGTCAGGAGGAGGTTGTATTTTACCTTAGCCAGGGTAAAGGTAACTTGCCCCTCCAATCGGGAGAACCCTACCACCTGGTGTCAGGGGTTGATCTTATACCACTGCAGCCATGGTAGACGGTAGTTTCCACTTCAGGCTGGAAACTTCTCCCATCTTGTTGTCTTGGAAATGTTATATGGCACCAGCCAAAGTAGAGTGGACTCTCGCCCTTCCAGGCAGAAGACTCCTTCCACCTGGGTGTGGGGGGGGTGAGCTTGTATATCCCCAAAGCCAGGATACAGGGAACTCCCCTGTCAAGGTGAGAGACCCTTCCCACATGTATGTCTGGGAGAGCTTGTTTACCGCCACAGCCAGTGAAGAGGGGACTCGCCTCTTCAGTCAGCAGACCCCATTACCTGGGTGTCAGGGGGAGCTCCTATACCGCCAGAGCCAGGGTAGAGGGGACATGCACCTTCAGGCGGATGACCCCTCCCACCTGGGTGTCAGGGGAAACTCTTATACTGCTGCAGCCAGGGTAAAGTGGACACACTCCTCCAGCTGTGAGGTTCCTCCCATCTTGGTGCCAGGGAGAGCTTGTATTTCACTTTAGCCAGGGTAGAGGGGACTCACCCCTCCAAACGGAAGTCCCTCCCACTTGGGTGTTGGTGGGGGCAGGTATACAGCTGCAGCCAGGGTAGCTGGGACTCACCCCTCCAGGCGGGAGACCCCTTTCACCTGGTAGATAGGGAGAGCTCTTATCCCGATGCAGCCATTGTTGAGGGGACTCACCCCTCGATAGACCCCTCCCCCCTTGGTGTGGAGTGAGGTTGTGTATATCCAGAACCACTGTGGAGGGGACTCGCCCCTTCCAGCGGGAGACACCTCCCATCTTGGTATGGCAGGTGGAGCTCCTATACCACATCAGCCAGAATAGAGGGGACTTGACACTCCAAGCAGCAGATCGCTCCCACCTGAGTCTCTGGGAAAGCTGGTAAACCCCTGCAACCAGGGTAGGGGGAAGTCAACATTCTAGGCTGGAGACCCCTCCAAACTATGTGTCAGGTGGACCTCCTTAACCACTTCAGCCAGGGTAGAGGAGACTCGCCTCTCCAGGCGGAAGACCCCTCCAAACTGGGTGTCAGGTGGAACTCATATACCCCAGCAGCCAGGAGAGCATTGACTCTCACCTCCAGGTGAGAGAAAACTCCCACCTGGGAAAGGGGATAATTCCTATACTGCCTTAGCCAGGGTAGAGGGGTCACACTCCTTCAGGAGGGAGACTCCTCCCATCTTGGTATGTAGAGGGAATCTCATATACCACAACAGCCAGAATAGAAAATTTTAAGCAGGAGACCCCTCCCACCTGGGTGTCTGTGAGAGCTAGTAAACC
>NC_135313.1:111823030-111944455 GCF_048772815.1 Callospermophilus lateralis | reverse complement strand
CCTCCCAATTAGGTGTAATGGGAGCTTGTATAACAGCTTAGCCAGGGTAGAGGGGATTCAACCCTCCAGGTGAAAGATTCCTCCAACCTGAGTGTTAGGTGTGATCATATACCAAAGCTGCCAGGGTAGAGGGTTCTTGCCCCTCCATATTGGAAACCCCTCCCACGTGGGTATGTTGCGTGGCAGCTCTTGTACCACAGTGGGCAGGGTAGAGGGGACCCACCTAAAAAATGCAATACCCCTCCTACCTGGCTGTTGGAGCAGGGCAGGTATACAGCTGCAGTCAGGGTAGCTGAGACTCACCCCTCCAGGCAGGAGATCACTTTCACCGGATTGTCAGCGGGAGCTCTTATCCCACCGCAAGCATTGTAGATGGGAATCACCCCTCAAGGCAAGAGACTCCTCTCCCATGGGTGTGTGTGTGGGGGGGCACTATATCTCTAGAGTCAGGGTGGAGGGGACTCACCCCTCCAGTCGGGAGACACCCATAATCTGGGTGTCAGTGGCAACTTCTATGTCACCACAGGCAGGGTCCAGGGGATTCTGCCCTCAAGGCTGGAGACTCCTCCTTACTGGGTACCAGAAGAACTCTGGTACTGCAGCAGACAGGGTAGAAACGACTTGCCCCTCCATGCGGGAGACCCCTTCCATCTGGGTGTCTCAAGGAGCTTGGATGTGGAGGGAGCTCATATACCACTGCAGCTAGTGTAGTGGTTACTTGCTGAACCAGGCGAGAGACACCTCCCACCAGGGTATCAGGAGGAGCTACCCTGACATCCAGGTGGGAGGGGTTTCCTGCCTAGAGGGGTGAGTCCTCACAACCCTAGATGCAGTGGTATACTAGCTTTCCATGACACTTAGGGGGTCCATGGTAACTCCTATATGGCCTCAGGTAGGGTAGGGGAAACTCAAAAGTACAGGGAGGAGACTCTTCCTGCCTGGGTGTCAGGGTAGCTAGTATACTTTCCCAGCCAAGGTAGAGGTGACTCTCCCCACCAGGTGGGAGACCCCACCCACTGGGTGTGAATGGGGGAGCTCATATACCATTGTGGCCATGTAATGGGGACTCGCCCCTCCAGGGAGGAGACTCTTCCCACCTGGGTGTCACTGGGTGTTTATATAACGCTTTAGCCAAGGTAGAGGGGACTCACCCCTCCAGGTGAAAGACTCCTCCCACCTGGGTGTCAGGGGAGGTCATATACCACAGCAGGCAGGGTAGAGGGTTATTGCCCCTCCAGGCGTGAGAATTCTCCCACTAGGGTGTCGGGTGGAACTCATATATTGCAGGAGCCAAGATAGAGGGGACACTCCCCTCCATATTGGGGACCCCTCAAATGTGGGTATGTTGTTGGGGAGCTCATATACCACTGTAGCCAGGGTAGACCGGACTCACCCCTCTTTGACAAAGACCTATTCAACCTGGGTGTCTGGGGGAGCTCCTATACAGCAGCAGCCTGGGGATAGCCTACTCACCCCTCCAGGCGGAAGACCCCTCCCATCTGCATGCCAGGGGAAGCACATATACTGCAGCAGCCAGGTAGACTGGACCTGCTCCTCCAGACAAGAGAACCCTCCCATGTTGGTGCCAGGGCGAGCTAGTATTCTGCCTTAGCCAGGGTAGCAGAAGAACCCTTTCACCTGGTTGTCAGAAGGAGCTCTTATCCTTTCGCAACCATTGTAAAGGGGACTCAACCACAAAGCAAAAGACTCCTCCACACTGGGTGTGGGGGGGGCTCTTATATCTTCGGAGTCAGGGTGGAGGGGACTCACCCCTCCATTTGTGACACTCCTCCCACCTGGGTGTCATGGGTGCTTCTATACTTTCACAGGTAGTGTCCAGGGGACTCTACCCTCCAAGCAGAAGACTTCTCTCAACTGGGTGTCAACAGAGCTCCTATACTGCAGCAGCCAAGGTTGAGGGAACTAACCCCTCCAGGCAGGAAAACCCCCTTTACCTGAGTTTTGCAGGGAGCTTGTATAAAACCTTAACCAGGGTACCAGCCACTTGCCCCTCCAGAGGGGAGACCCCTCCCACCTGGCCATCTGGGGAGGCTCATATACCACTGCAGCCAGGTTAGAATATACTTGGCACCAGGCGAGAGATCCTTCCCACCAGGGTGTCAGCGGGAGGTTGTATACTGCCACAACCATGGTAGAGGGGTTTCTCCTTTCCAGCTTGAACAACACTCCAAACCTAGGTGTCATGGAAAGCTAGTATACCACTGCATCCAGGGTAGTGGGGACTCACCCCTCTAGGCAGGAGACCCATCCCACCTGGGTGTCATGGTATCTCCTATGCTGCTGTGGCCAGCATACAGGGGACTCGCCCCTGTAAGCCGGTGACCCCTCCCACCTGGGTGTCAGGGGGAGCTCATATCGCAGGCAGGGTATAGGGGTCTTTCCCTCCAGTCGGATGACCCCTCCCACCTGGGTGTCAGGGGAGCTCATATGCTGCCACAGCCAGGATAGATGGATCTCACCCCTCCAGTTCGGGTCCTATCCAACCTGGGTGTCTGTGGGAGCTCATACACCACCACAGCCAGGGTTGAGGAGACTCTACCCTCAGGTGTGAAACCCCTTCCACCTGGTGTCCTGGTGAGCTCCTATACTGCTGCAGGAATTGTATAATGGACTCTCCCCTCAAGGCGGGAGACTCCTCCCACCTCAGTGTTAGGGGAGCTCCTATACCACAGCAGTAAGGATAGAGGGACTCGCTCCTTGAAGCGGGAGACCCCTCTCTTCAGGGTGTCTGGGGATATTGTATACTGCCACATCCAGGTTAGAGGGGACTTGCCTCTTCAGGCGAAGACCCCTCCCAAATGCATGTCCAAGGGAACTGATATACCATTACAACCAGAGTAGAGGAGACTCAGACCTCCAGTCGGGAGATGCCTCCCAACTGGGAATCCTGCATGCTCTTATATGGCACCAGCTAAAGTAGAGGGGACTCTCCCCATCAGGTGGGAGAACCCTCCCACCTGGCTGCTGGAGTGAGCTTGTATACCACCAATACCAGGGTAAAGGGGAATCGCAACTCCAGGCGGGAGACCCCTCCCACCTGTGTGTCTGAGAAAGCTTGTATACCTCCACAGCTAGGGTAGGGGTGATTCTCTGCTCTAGGCGGAAGACTCTTTCTACCTGGGTGTCAGGCGGAGCTCTTATACTGCCACGGCCAGGGTAGAGGGGACGTGCCCCTCCAGGTAGAGACCCCTTTAACCTGGGTGTCCAGGGGAGCTCCTCTACTGCCACAACAAGGGTAGGGGTAACTCGCCACTCCAGGCGGGAGACCCCTCGTGCTTGGGAGTCAGGGGGAGCTAATATACTGCCAGAGCCAGGGTAGAGGGGACTCACCCCTCTAGGCGGGAGGCCCCAACAACCTGGGTGTGGGTGGGGGAGCTCATATACCACTGTATCCAGGGTAGTGGGGACTTGCTCCTCCAGAAAGGAGATCCCCCCAACTCGATGTCATTGATATCTTGTATAACACCTTAGCCGGGGTATTGGGTTCTTGGCCCTCCAGGTGGGAGACCCCTCCCCCCAGAGTGTCAGTGGGAGCTCCTATACTTTAGCAGACAGGGTAGAGGGGACTCTCTCTTTCATATTTGAGACCCCTCTCATGTGGGTATGGTGGGGGGCAGCTCATATACCACTATAGCCAGGGTAGAGAGGTATTTCCCCTTCTTGCCACAGAACCCCTTCACCCTGGGTGTCTGGGGGAGCTCCTACACCACTGCAGCCAGAGTAGAAAAGACTCACACGTCTAGATAGGAGACCCCTGCAATCTGGGTGTCCCAGGGAGCTTCTATATAGCAGCAGCCAGAGGAGAGCGCAGTCACCCCTCCAAGCGAGAGAACCCTCCCATCTTGATGCTAGGGCAAGCTTGAATTCTGCTTTAGGCAAGGTAGAGGGGACTTGCCCCTCCAAGTGTGAAACCCTTCCCACCTGGGTGTCGGAGTGGGGCAGCAGCCAGGGTAGCATAGACTTACCTCTCCAGGCAGGAGACCCCTTCCATCTGGTTGTCAGGGGGAACTCATATCTCTCAGCAACCACTTTAGATGGGACTCAACCATCAAGGCAAAATACCCCTCTCTCCTTGGTGTGTGTGTGGGAGGGAGCTGCTATATCTCCAAAGTCAGGGTGGAGGGGAATTGCCCCTCCAGTCGGGAGACAACTAAAATGAGGGTGTAAGTGGGAGCTCCTATGTCACAACAGGAAAGGTCCAGGGGACTCTACCCTCCAGGCTGGAGACTCCTTCCAACTGGGTGTCAGGAGAGCTCCTGTACCGCAGCAGCCAGGGTAGAGAGGACTCGCCCTTCCAGATGGGAGACCCCTCCCACCTGGGTGTCTCAGGGAGCTTGTATACCACCTTACCCAGGGTAGAGGTAGAGGTGACTTGTCCCTCCTGATGGGAGACCCCTCCCAACTGGGTGTTTGGAGAGCTCATATACTACTGCAGCCAGGGCAGCAGGGACTCGCCACTCCAGGTGAGAGACCCCTTTCACCTGGGTGTATGGAGGAGTTCCTTTACCTCCACAGCCAGGGTAGAGGTGCCTCACCCTTCCAGTTGAAAGACACTGCCCACATGGGTGTTGTAGAAGTTCTTATATGGCACCAGCCAAATTAGACGGGACACACCCCTCCCACCTGGGTGCTGGTGTGAGCTTGTATACTGCCACAGCCAGGGTGGAGGGCACTTGTGCCTCCAGGCAGGAGACCTCTCCCACCTGGGTGAATGTGGAAGCTTGTATACCTCCACAGCTAGTATAGAGGGGGGTCGCTGCTCTAAGAGAGCGACCCATTCTACATGGGTGTCAGGGGGAGTTCTTATACAACCACATTCAGGGTAGAGGGGATTCCCCTCCAGGAGAGATACCCCTCCCACCTGGGTGTCAGAGGGAGCTCTTATACTGCCACAGCCAGGTTAGGTGGCACGTGTCTCTCCAGGTGGGAGGCCCCTTTCACCTGGCTGTCCAAGGGAACTCATACCACCACAGGAAGGATAGGGGAAACTTGCCACTCCAGTCAGGAAACCCCTCCTGCTTGGGTGTCAAAGCGAGCTAGTATCCTGCCCCAGACAGGGTAGAGGGGACTCACCCCTCCAGGAGAAAAACTTCTAAAAACTGGGTGTCAGTCATATATCACAGCAGTAAGGGTAGAGGGTTCTTGCCCCTTGAGGTGGCAGATCCCTACCACCAGGGTGTCAGGGAAAGCTCATATCCCACAGGAGCAAGGGTAGAGGCGACTTGCACCTCCAAATTGGGGACTCCTCCCACGTGGGTATGGTATGGGGGAGTTTGTATACTGCCATAGCCAGGGTAGAGAGGACTCACCCCTCCTTGCCAGAGATCCCTCCCATCTGGGTGTCTGGGAGAGCTCTTATTCAGCTGCAGCCAGGGAAGGACCGACTCTCCCCTCCAAGCGGAAGACCCCTCCCACAGCGGTGTCAGGGAGATCTCATATATGAGTGAAGCAGCCAGGTAGAGTGGACACGATCCTCCAGACAAGAGACCCCTCCCATCTTTGTGCCAGGGCGAGCTTGTACTCCACCTTAGCCAG
Organism: Callospermophilus lateralis; assembly: GCF_048772815.1. Lineage (NCBI taxonomy): Eukaryota > Metazoa > Chordata > Mammalia > Rodentia > Sciuridae > Callospermophilus > Callospermophilus lateralis. Next base: position 111,938,899 of record NC_135313.1, on the reverse strand, counting down.
GGTAGCAGGCACTTGCCACTCCAGGCAGGAGACCCCTTTCACCTGGTTGTCATGGGGAGCTATTATCCTGCCTCAATCACTGTAAAGGGGACTTGCCCCTCAAGGCAAGAGACTCCCCCCCCCCCCGGGTGTCAGGGGGGAGCTCCTATATCTCCAGAGTCTGGGTGAAGGGGACTCATTCCTCTAGGCAGGATACTTCTCCCACCTGGGTGTCAGTGGTAGCTCTTATACCTCCACAGGCAGTGTCCTGGGGACTCTACCCTCCAGGCAGGAGACTCCTCTCATCTGGGTGTCAGCAGAGCTCCTATACTGCAGCAGCCAGTGTTGAGGGGACTCACCTCTCCAGGCGGGAAACCCCTTCCACCTGGGTGTCTAGGGAGCTTGTACACCACCTTAGGCAGGGTAAAGGAGACTTATCCCTCCAGACAGGAAACCCTCCCACTTGGGAATCAAAGGGAGCTTATATACCACTGCAGCCAGGGTAGAGGGTACTTGCAGCACCAGGCGAGAACCCCTCCCACCAGGGTGTAGGGGGAGGTGGTATACTGCCACAGCCAGGGTAGAGGGGACTTGGCTCTCCAGGCAGAAGAATGCTCCTACCTGGGTGTCAGGGAAAGCCAACATACCACTGCAGCCAGGGTAGAGGGTTCTCGCACCTTGAGATGGGATACCCTTCCCATGTGGGTTGGGGAGTGGAGCTAGTATACTGCTGCAGCTAGGATAGAGGGGACTAGCCCCTCTAGGCAGGTGACCCCTTCTACCTGGGTGTCTGGGGGAGCTCATATACGTATAAGATTGGGAAGAGGGGAATTTCCCCTCCAGTCGCATTACCCCTCCCACTTTGGTGTCAGGGGAGCTCATAAACTGCCACAACCAGGATAGATGGAACTCTCCCGTCCAGGCAGAAACCCCTCACATTTGGGTGTCTGTGGAGATCATACATCACCACAGCCAGGGTGGAGTGAACTCTCCCTCCAGGCGGGAGACTCCTTCCATCTGCATGTCCTGGTGAGCTCCTACGCAGGATGGGTATAAGGGTCTCTCCCCTCCAGGCAGGAGACTCCTTCCACCTCAGTGTCAGGGGAGCTCCTATACAAAAGAAACCAGGATAGAGGGGAATCCCCGCTTTACCCGGGAGACCTCTCCCACCTGGATGTCTAGGGGAACTGTATACCGCTGCAGCCAGGTTAGAGGTGACTCACCCCTCTGGGCGAAAGACCCCTCCCACATTCGAGTCTTGGTATATGGATCTCATATACCCATTTATCCTGGCTGTGGTGGTATATAAGCTCTCATTGACACCCTGGTTGGAGTGGACTCCAGCTAAGAGGGGCAAGTACTTTCTTCCTTATCTGTGGTGTTATATGAGCTCCCACTGAAAGTCAGGTTAAAGGGATCTCCCACCTAGATGGGCAATTTTCCTCTACCCTGGCTAAGGTGATATACAAATACCCAGTGACACCAGGTGGGAGGATCTCCCGCCTGAAATGTCGAGTTCCTTCAACTCTGGCAGTGGGGGTATGAGAGCCCCCTCCTACCCTCAGTAGGGAGGGGTCTTCTGCCTGGAGGTCAAGTCGCTGCTACCCCAGCTGCACCTGTATACAACCACCCCTCTCCAGACACTCAGGTGGAAAGGGTCTTCTGCCTGGGGGGGCGAGTCCCCTCTACCCTGGCTAAGGCAGTATAGGAGTTACCTCCATTTCCAGATGGGAGGTTTCTCTCTCCTGGAGGTGTGAGTTGCCTCTACCCTGGCTGCTGGAGTATATGAGCTCCACCTGACACCCAGGTAGGAAGGATCTTCCAGCTGGATTTGCGAGTTCCCTCTACCTGGGCTAAGGGGTGTATAGGAGTTACTCTCATTCACAGATGGGAGATGTTTCTTGCCTGGATGTGCAAGTTGCCTCTACCCTGGCTGCTGGGGTATATGAGCTCCACCTGAGACCCAGGTGGGAGGGTTCTTCCACCTGGAGGGGCGATTCCACTTTACCCAGGCTGCAGAGGTTAAGGAGCTTCCCGTGACACCCAGGTGGGAGGGGTTTCCCACCTGGTGGGGTGACTTCCCTCTACCCTTGCTAAGGGGATGTACCAGCTTTCCCAGACGCGCAGGTGGGAGGGGTCTCCTGCTTGGAGGGGAAAGTCCCCTCTACTCTGACTGCTGTGGTATAGGAGGTGCCTGCCATATCAGACAGGAGAGGTCTCAATTTTGAAGGGGCAAGTCCCCTCTACCCTGGCTGCAGTGGTTTACTAGCTTTCCCTGACATCCAGGATGGAGGGGTCTCTCACCTGAAGGGGCAAGTCCCCTCTGCATTGGCTGCTGGGTAAAGGACCACCCCCTGACACCCAAGTTGGAAAGACTCCAGCCTGGAGAGGTGAGTACCCTCAATCATGGCTACAGTGATATAGGAGTTCCCCCCTACGCATGTTGGAGGGGTCTCCTGTCTCCAATGGCAAGTCACCTCAACCCTGCTTGTGAGAGTATATGAACTCCCCTGACAACCAGGTGGAAGGGATATTCCAACTGAAGGGTCAAATCCCCTTTCCCCTGGCTCTGGCTGTATAGGAGCTTTCCCGACACCCAGGTTATGGGGTTACAAGACTGGAGGGACGAGTCCTCTCTATCCTGGCTAAGGCAGTATGGGAGATACCCCCATCCCCAAGTGGTAGGTGTCTCTCTTCTGGAGCTTTTGCCCCTATCCTGTCTGCTAAGGAATATGAGCTCATCTGACACCCAGGGGTAGGGGTCTTCTGCCTGGAGGGGCAAATGCCCTTTACATGGCTAAGGTGGTATAGGAGTTACTCCCATTCACAGTTGGGAGATTCTTCTTGCCTCAGGTGCAAGTTTCCTCTCCACTGGCTGCTGATATGAATTACATCTGAAACCAGGGCGGGAGGGGTCTTCTGCCTGGAGGGTCTTGTCCACTCTATCCTGACTGCAGCAGTTAAGGAGCTTCCCCTGACACCTAGGTGGGAGGGGTCACCCGCCTAGAAGGGAGACTTCCCTCTATGCTGGCTGAGTGGGTGTACCAGCTCTACCAGACACCCAGGTGAGAGGGGTCTCCTGACTGAAGGTGCAAGTTGCCTGTATCCTGGCTGCTGGTGTATATGAGCTCCACCTGACACCCATGTGGGAGTGGTCTTCCTCCTGGAGGGGCATGTCCCCTCTACCCAGGCTAAGAGGGTATAGGAGTTATCTAATTCCAAGGTGGTAGGTTTTTCTCGCCTGGAGGTGAAAGTTGCCTCTACCCTAGCTGCTGGGATATATGATCTCCACCTGGCACCCAGGTGGGAGGGGTCTTCCCCCTGGAGGTGCTAGTTCACTCTACCCTGGCTGTGGTGGTCAAGGAGATTCCACTGACACCCAGGTAGGAGGGATCTTCTGCCTAGAGGGGTGACTTTCCTCTACCTTGGCTGAGGGGGTGTACCAGCTCTCCCAGACACTCAGGTGGGAGGGGTCTCCTGTTTGAGGGGCGAGACCCCTCTATTCTGGCTGCTGTGGTATATGAGTTCCCCGCCATATCAAGATGGGAGGGGTCTCCCGACTGAAGGGGGGAGTCCCCTCTACCCGGGCTAAGGGGGTATAGGAGTTACTCCCATTCCCAGGCAAGAGGTGTTTCTTGCCTAAAAGTGCAAGATGCCTCTACCCTGGCTGCTGGGGTATATGAGCTCCACCTGACACCTAAGTGGGAGGGGTCTTCTGCCTGGAGGGTCGAGTCTATTCTACCTAGGTGACAGGGTAAAGGAGCTTCCCTTGATATCTAGGTGGGAGTGATCTTGATCTTAGTGGGGTTACTTCCCTCTATCCTGGCTGAGGTGGTGTACCAGCTCTCCCAGATACCCGGGTGAGAGGAGTTTCCTGCTTGGAAGGGTGAGTCTCCTCTGTTCTGGCTGCTGTGGTATACAAGCTCCCCCCATACCAAGATGTGAGGTGTCTCCCACCTGAAGAGGCAAGTCCCTTTTACCCCGGCTTCATAGGTTTCCTAGCTTTCCCTGACACCCAGGTTGGATGGGTCTTTTACCTGGAGGGGTGAGTCACCTCTAGCCTGGCTTTTGCAGTAAAGGATCTCTCCCTGACACCTAGGTGTGAGAATCTCCAGCCTGGATGGGTGAGTCCACACTACCCTGGATGCAGTGATATTGAAGGTCACCCCACCCTACACCCAGGTGGAAAAGGTCTCCTGCCTCCTTTAGCAAGTTCCCTCTGCCCTATTTGTGGCAGTATATGAACTCCCCTGACAACCAGGTGGACAAGATATTCCACCTGGAGGGTTGAGTCCCCTCTCCCCTGTCTTAATATAGGAGTGGTATAGTAGCTCCCTGCTATACCAGCTTATGGGTCTCCAAATTAGAGAGGCCAGTCACTTCTACATGGGCTGCAGGGGTATATGAGCTCCGCCTGACACCCAGGTGTGAGGGATTTTCCGTCTGGATCAATGAGTCCCCCCTACCCTGGCTGTGGCCATATACTTGCTCTCCCAGACACCCAGGTGGGAGGGGTCTCCCATCTGGAGGACCAAGTCTTCTCTACCCTTGCTAAGGCGGTATACAAGCGCCCCCTAAGTGAACTTCCACATGGAAGGGCGAGTCTCCTCTACCCTGACTTTGGTGGTATACAAGCCCCCCCAACACCCAGGTGAGAGGGGTATCCTACCTGGAAGGGTGAGTCCGCTCTACTTTAGCTCTTGCCAAATGAGAGCTCCCAGTACACCCAGGTGGGAGGGGTCTTCTGCCTGCAGAGGCGTTTTCCCTCTACTCTGAGTGTGTCACCATAGGAGCTCCTGCTGACACCCAAGTGGGAAGGGTCTCCCGATTGGATGGGCGAGTCCCCTCTACCCTTGCTTTGGAGGTAGAGGAGCTCACCCATACAACCAGGTAGGAGGGGTTTCCCGACTGGAAGGGCAAGTCCGCTCTACCCTGGCTGCAGACGTGTAGGAACTCCTCCTGATACCCAGGAGGGAGGTGTCTTCCGCCTGGAGGGGCGAGTCCTCACTACCCTGGCTTAAGGGGTATAGAAGCTATCCATGACTCCCAGGTGAAAGGAGTCTTCCTCCTCGAGGGTCCATTCCCCTCTATCCTGGCTGTAGAGGAATGAGAGCATCCCCTGAAAGACAGGTGGGAGGGGTCTCCCACCTGGAGTGGTAAGTCCCCTCTACCCTGGCTAAGGCGGAACACAGGCTCACCCTGGAACCAAGTTGTTAGGGCTCTCTCACCTGGAGGAGCATGTTCACTCTACCCTGGCTGCAGCAGTATATGAGTTTCCCCTGACACAAACGTGGTTGGTGTCTTCTGCCTGGAGGTGTGTGTTCCTTCTACCTTGGCTCTTGCAGTATAGGAGCTCCCCCTGACACCCAGGTTATGGCCTCTCCTGACTGGAGAGGCCAGTCACCTCCACACTTGTGAGGCATATCCAGCCTGGAGAGTGAGTGCCCCCTACCCTGCCTGTAGTTGCACAGATGCTCCCCTGGACAATCAGGTGGAATAGATCTCATGCCTGGACGGGCAAGTCCCCTCTTCCATGGCTGAGGTAATATAACAGCTCTCCTTGACACACAGAGAGGAGGGGGCTCTCGCCTTGACAGGTGAGTCCCCTTTATCCTGGCTGTGGCAGTATATATGCTCACCCTCCACACCCAGGTGGAAGGGGTCTCTTGACTGGAAGGGTGAGAGTCCTCTCTACTTTGGCTAGTGCAATATAAGAGCTCCCAGGACACCCAGGTGTGAGAAGTCTCCCACCAGCATAGGCGAGTCCCCTCTACCCTGGCTGCAGTGGTAAAGACCTCCACTTGAAACCCAGGTGGGAGGGATCTTTCACCTGGAAAAGCAAGTTCCCTCTACCCTAAGGTGAAATGCAAGCTTTCCCTGCCACTAAGATGGGAGGGGTCTCTCGTCTGAAGGAGCATGTCCACTCTACCCTGGCTGCAGCAGTGTATGAGTTTCCCCTGACACTCAGGTGGGAGGGTGCTTCCTCCTGGAGGGGCGAGTCGACTCTTCCCTGGCTGCCGCTGTATAGGAGTTCCCCCGGACATCCAGGTGAGAGGGGTCTCCTGCCCAGAAGAGCGAATACCTTCTACCCTGGCTACAGAGGCTTAGGAGCTCTTCCAGACACCCAAGTGGGAGGGGTCTCCAGCAAGGAGGGTCGAGTCCCCTCTCTCCAGGATATGGAGGTATATGAGCCCCCCCACCACACCCACTTGGGAGGGGTCTCCAATATACAAGGGAGAGTCCCCTGTACCCTGACTGCTGAAGTATATGAGCTCCCCCTGACAACCTGGTGGGAGGGGTCTCCTGCCTGGAGGGGCAAGAACCCTCTACAATTGGTAATGTAGTATATAAATTCCCCTGACACCCAGGTGGAAGGAGTCTCCCGCCTGGAGGGGAGAGTCCTCTCTACCTTGGCTGGTGCAGTATACTAGCTCCCCCTGACACCCGGGGGGGGGGGGGTTCCCGCCTGGAGTGGTGAGTTTCCCCTACCCTTTCTGTGGTGATATAGGAGCTCCTCTGTACACCCAGGTTCAAGGGCTCTTCCGCCTGGAGGGGTGCATCCTGTATACACTGGCTGTGGGTATAAGTGCTCCCCCTGAAACCCAGGTGGAAGGGTTATCCTGCCTGGAATGGCAAATCCCCTATACCCGGGCTATGGCAGCATAAGGGTCTGCCTTGACACCCTGGTAGGAACGGTCTCACACCTAAAACAGGGAATCTTCTCTACCCTAACTGCAGGTATACAAGCTTCCCCAGACACTCAGTTGGGTGGGGTCTCCCGACTGGAGGTGAGAGTTCCCTTTACCCTGGCTTTGGTGGTATTCAAGCTATACAGACCCCAGCTCGCAGGTGGGAGGGGTCTCCCACCTGTTGAGGCGAGTACCTTCTATTTTGGCTGGTGCCATATAAGAGCTCCCAGGAAACCCATGTGGAAGGCGCCTCCCAATTGGAGGAGCAAGTCCCCTCTACCCTGAGTGGGAGGTTAGGAGCTCCCCCAGTCACCTAAATGGGAGAGGTTTCCCAACATAATTTTGAGTCCCCTCTAACTTGGCTGCAGTGCTATAGGAGCTCCCCTGACACCCAGGTGGGAGGAGTCTCTCGCCTGGTGTGGCGAGTCCCTACTACCCTGACTGAGCTGTATAAGAGCCTTCACAGACATGCAGGTGGGAGGAGTCTCTTTTCTGTAGGGGCGAGTCCCTGTTACTCTGGCTGCACCTAAAAATGAGCTCTCCCTGACACCCAGGTGAAAGGGGTATCCTGACTGGAGGGGCAAGTTCCTGATATGCTGTCTGCAGCTGTACACTAACCACCCCCCGACTGGGCACAAATGTGGAAGTGATCGCATGACTGTAGGTGTGGGTCCCCTCTACAAGGGATGATGCAGAATACAAGATAGCCTGGAAACCAAGGTGAGAGGGTGTCGCTCCCTGCAACAAGGGTATGTGGGAGACAGCCAAGATGAGCCTGTCATATCTGAGGGCTTGAGCCAGAGGATAAGTGTTGTGGCCCAGTCCCCATCCCCAAATTGGGAAGAAACCACACTGATCAGGGAGCTATGTCAGCAGTGAAGGCGGATCAGATCTCAACTTTATTGTGCCAGGGAAAAGTTTATATAGTGCTAGAAGTAGGGGGTAAGAAGAGACAGTAGCGAGAACCAATAGGGGGCAGTTACATCACTATCACTAAGGGCCTAGGAAGATTTCTGGTTAAACCATTAGGCAGGGCTAAGGTCAAAAGCCATCGAGCACCCATCCAGCCAGGTCACATAATAAAGAAATGCTCTAGAAGAACCTATAAGGCCACCTCAGCTTACACCCAATAATGGCCACAGTCCCAAAAAAGGTAAAAGGTTCCAACAGTAGGGGTCTCTCACCTGGAGGAGCCAGTCAGCTCTACCCAGGCTACAGAGGTATAAGAGCTCCCACAGACAACGATGTCTTTTTCATTCACCCAGGCCCAGGTGCTACTACATGGCTCTCAATTACTGGGCCTGGCTCCTTGCTTGAGCCCCTGGCTGCCCTTCTCCAGGAACTACCACAGTCTGGCTGCAGCAAAATAACCGGGGGGAGGGGGGTGACAAGGAACTTGTGATGGTTGATACAGAGGGATCGGCTTTATTACAGGACAGTAGAGGTATATATACTTAACCAATTACACACAGCTTATATTAATTAACAAACCAGATACAGCAGTCAACCAGTAAGGAATTATCATCATCTTAATGACTACACAAGCTTAACTTAATTGACATAATCTAGACAAAGCAGTCAGTCATTAAGGAATCTCTATCATCTTAATGTTACTTCACAAACCATTCCTCTTGGCAAAGTGCCAGGTGCCATCATGACTTGTCTTGGCTCTCAACAAGGAACTAGTTCCTGTCCCTTAGTTTCAGCCCCCTTTCACTAGCCCCATCCTGTGCCTCCCCTCTGATTCCCTCATCCTGTGGTATCCTGGCAATGCCTGGACCCGCTATCCTACTTTCCTCTAGCCTAGGCTGCTAAAATGGGTCCTGAAGCCCACCAATCTCGCCAACCACTGCATGCCATGTATCCCCTTACAGTACCCTCTTTTGCCCCTCATTGGTCGAGGTTCCTGTCTGAGGATCTCTTCACCTGGGGCAGAGAAGAGGAACTGGGTATTCTCTGCATCCTGAATGCTTCCAATGAGAAGCACAGCCCTGCCAGTCACCTTATTCCCCTTCACCGTCTGTACCTTGAGGGCTGGCAGTTAACGTGGGACTTGCCCCAACCCAGCCCTGAGTGATCTCCTCCCTTCATCACCTGAACTCTGGATTTGCATGCTTCCCCTAAGCCAACGCAGCCCTCCCTAACCGTGACCCTTTGTGATCTAGTCTCTGAGCTTGGGTGCTCACCCCAGCACGTGTCCGTGTTCCTCATGTCCCTTGGCATAGCATGGAGTCTCCTCGTTTTGGCTCTGACCTGGGGGTCTTTTACTTTGGCCCCCCAGCGGGCTCACATAGGTGCCTCTTGCGCTTCCCTCTATCTCTTGGTCCTCACATAGCCCCAACCTCCCTTCCCCTCACACTTTTCCCTGGTGATTGCAGGTCTCCTGTTCATTGGGTCCCTCATCACAATCAGTTGGGTGAGTCTGGGGGCCTGTTTCGGGTCATTGCTCTCGCTCTACAGTGGACCCACCATGACTCCCTGTGGTGCCATTTGCCCTCCTCCTGGCCCCCTTCTCTTCTCTGGCCTCATTTGCCAGGTACCTGGCCCTGGATTCAAATATGAGCCAGGGTGACATATGGAAAACAGAGCTCTGCCCCTCACATGGGCCCCTTGCTCTCTCTGGGTGCTTGGTACTCCACCAGGAACACTGACACCAGGAGGTAGCACTTGGCCTGGAGCTGACTTTCCTCTGCTGGATACCCCGCCTTCTCTCCAAAATCTTGTCTAGTGTCCTTATCCCCCTGCCCAAGCCCTGGCCCTTGGCTCTCTGTTCCATGGTCTGGCTCCTCGATTGAGCCTCTGGTGGCCCTTTTTGCTCACTGAATTTCTGGGCACTGTCAGAGATCCCCTGGCTGGTACCGTTTTCCTACTCTCCTTGACTTCCCTGTACTACATTACCCTAATGCAGGCCCACCTTCCTGGCCCAATGTTCCCTGTTCTCCCCCGGCCCTGGCCATCTTCTGAGTCCCTTGTCTGGGCTCCTGGATGGGCTCCTAGATCTCTCCCAACCCACACACATCATACAGCCCTTCAGGCTGTGCCCTCGTGTCTTTTCTGTCTGCCACACCCGCTTTCCTGATCCCCTTCCCAGGATGCTCATCAGGACCAGGTGACCTGACCAGGCCTCTTGGCCCTGGGGGCTCCTTTTGGGAAAACGTAGGCCTACCACTTACCTGGGACCTTTGGCCTCCCTTGGACCCTGCTCCTGAACCCTGATACCCTGCAGTGTTCCCAGACCTTGAGTCATTCTCCACCTGTGCCATGCACACCACTTTCTCCCCTCCCACTGCTCCCCCTCCATGTTTATTTTCATTCACCCAGGCCCAGGTGCTAGCACTTGGCTCTCTATTAATGGGCCCAGCTCCTTATGATACCCTCGCTGCCCTTCTTAAGGACCATTTCCCTGTCCCTAGGTTTCAGGCCCCTTTTACCGGCCCCCTCCTGTGCCTCCCTTCTGATCTCCTCATGCTGTGGTATTCTGGCATTTCCTGGATCCTCTGCTTCCCTTGCTTCTCCCTAGCCTATGCTGCTAAAATGGGTCCTGGCAACCCGACCCACCCACACACATTTCCATACACCAGGTATCCCCTCACAGTACCCTCTTTGGCCCCACCTTCTTTGTTCCTTGTCCCTCCCTGAGGATCTACTTATCTGAGGGAGAGTAGTGGAATTGGCTCGCCTCTGCGCCCTGAATGCTCCCTTTGGGTAAGATAGCCTTGCCACTCTCTTGAGTCCCCTTCACTTGTTGAACCTTGAGGCTGGCAGTTAACATGGGACTTGCTCCAACACAGCCCTGAGCGATCACTTCCCTTCTCTCCCCTGCCCTCTGACCTTGCATGTTGCCCCTACCCTATTCTAGCCATCCCTATCTCAGAAACTTGGAGGTCCTGTCTCTCTCTTTTGTGCTCGCTTAAGCCCCTGAACACTTTCCTCATGTCCCTTCACATAGTGTAGAGTCTTTTCATGTTGGTCTTAACTGGGGCCCCCTTGCTTGTGCCTGCCAGAGGGCTCCTCTAGGTCTGCCATAGGGCTCCCTCTGTCTCATGGTTTTCGTGCAGTTCATCCTCCCAATCTGCTCATGAATTACCCTGCTGCTTGTGAGTCTGCTCCTTGGGTCCCTCATCCTAGGTTGGTCAGATGGGTACCTTTTCTGAGCAACTGGTTACAGTCCTGGGTCTTCTCCCACCACGCACCCACCACAACCCCCAGCTGTGCACTCCCATATCCTGCCTTCTGGCCTCCTTTCATTGTCAGGGTTATTTGCCAGGTCCTTCTCTATGGATTCTCATCTGGGCCAAGGTGCCTTATGAGAAAAAGAATCCTGCCCCTCACCTGGCCAACTTACTCTTTCTGGGTGCTTGGTCCTGCACCAGGAACTTGTCACCTGGAGTTGCCACTGGGCCTGGAGCCTGAAGCCTGACTGCCCCATTCTGTATCCCCTCTCTTCCCCCCCAAGTCTTTTCCACTATCCTAAGCCTCCATTCCTTTGCCTGTCATCTTGCTTGAAACTCTGGAGGCTCTTGTTGTTCCTTTCATTTCTGGATTTTGTCTGAGGGCACCTCACTTGGGCCTCTTCTATCTTCCCCTTGACTTCCCTGTACTGCAGTACTCTAGTGCAGCAATGCCTTACTGTTTCTGCGCTTCCCTGCTCTGCCCTGGGCTGGGCCTTTCTCTAGGTCCCTTGTCTTTGCTCCTCACCCCATCCACACCAATCCTGCGGCCCTTGAGGCTGTGCCCTACTTTGGTCCTCTTTCTGTCACTCCTAGGCCCACTTTCCTGAACCCCTTCCCAGGATGCTCACCAGGCCAGGTAGTCGACCTGGCCTCGTGGCCCTGTGGGTTCCATTTGGGAAAATTTATCCCTGCTCCTTGTCTGGGCCCTTTGGCCTCCATAAGCCTGTGCCCTGCTACCAATCCTGAAACCCTGCAGTGGACCTAGGCCTTCAACCATCTGCTAAGATTTCTCCTGTCCCTCCCCTCCCCATCCATATCTGTTTTCATTCATGCTGCCCCAGGAGCTAGCACTTGGCTCTCCATTACTGGGCACAGCTCCTAACTTAAGCCCCTGGATGCCTCTCATGAGGACTATTCCCCTTCCCTTGGTTTCAGGCCTCTTTTTATAGACCTCATCCTGTGCCTCTCCTCTGTATCACTGGTGCTATGGTATCTGGGCAGGACCTTTCACTTTCTCTGATTCTCCCTACCCTGGGCTACTCGAATGGGTCCAGGCTGCCATCCACCACCTTCACAAATTCTATACACCAGATATCTCCTCATAGTGGCCTCTTTTAACCCTACTTTGGTCCACGTCCCTCTCTGAGGATCTACTTACCTGGCCAAAAGAGCCAAATGGGCTGGCCTCTGCACCCTTAAGGCTCTCTATGGGAAATACAGCCCTGCCTCTTACCTGAGTCCCCTTTGTTGTCTGAATTTTGAGGCCTGGCAGTTAACATGTGACTTGCTTCAAATCAACCCTGAGAGATACACTACCTTCTCTCCCCTTCTCTCTGGGCTTACATGCTGCTCGTACCCCAACCCAGTCCTACCCAACCCTGACATTTTATGTTTCAGTTCCCAGGCCTGACGCTCACATGACCCCTGACTGTTTTCCTCATGTCTCTTGGGGTAGTATGGAGTCCCATCTTGTTGGGTCTGACCTGGGGACCCCTTGATTGGGACTTCCAGCATGCTCCATTAGGTGCCTGTTGCGCTTTTCTCTGTCTCCTTGTTCTTGCACAGCCCTTACTCCTTTTCACCTTGAGCTTTCCCTTAGAGCTTGCAGGTTTCCTGCTCCTTGGGTCACTCATTCATGGTCGGTCAGGTGGGTTCTTTTCCTGGGCACCTGGCTTGAGTCCTGGATCTTTCCCACCCCACACCCACTGATACCACCCCAGCATACTCTCCCATTGCCCTCCTTCTGGCCACCTTCACTTTCCAGGCCTGCTTTGTCAGGTCCCTGTTCCTGGATTCTCATCTGGGCCAGTGCACCTTATGGGAAGTTGAGTCCTGTTCCGTGCCTGGACCCCTTGTTTTCTCTGGGCCTTTGGTCCTGCACTCGGAAACCTGACACCTGGCATTTGCCCTGGGCCAAGAGCCTGCCTGCTCCCTGCTGGATTCCCAGCCATCCCTGCGAAGTCTTGTCCACTGTCCTGAGCCCCTTGCCCAAGCTCTGGCCCTTGAATCTGCATTCCTTGGCCTGTCTCCTCACTTAAGCCTCTTGTGGATATTTTTGCTCCGTGCTTCCCTGGGCTTGTACTGCAGGCCTCTCTGAGGCCAGTACCCTACTACCCTTGTCTTCCTTGAAGCTCAAAACTCTAAAGGCTCCCACCTCCCTATCCCCGCCTTTCCCTGCCTTTTCCTGGTCTGAGCCCTCCTGTTGGTACCTAGCATGGGCTCCATTTTGGAGTCCTGGCCTACACCCAATCAACATGCTTCCTCTGGCCCTACTCTTTGATCTTGACACTCAGCAGTTAACCTGGGCCTTGAGCCCTCCTCTCCCTGCACCACCCACTATCCTTGCTCCCCTTTATCCCCTTCCCATCCCTGTTTGTTTTCATAGGACCAAGGACCAGGTCCTAGCACTTGGCTCCACATTCTTGGGCCTGGCTCCTTGCTGGAGGCCCCAGTTGCCCTTCTTGAGGATCCTGTCCCTATTCCTTGATTTCAGGTCCCTTGTTGGTCACCCTGCTGTTTCTCCCTCTATTCCCCTTGTACTGTGGTATTTTGTCATTGCCAGGATGCTGCCCTTACCCTTTTTCTCTCTAGACTGGTCTCCTCCAATGGTTGCTGGTTACCCACGAACACCCTCCTTAATCCTGGACCATAGGTATCACTCACATTGCCATCCTTTGGTCCTGATCTCTTTCTGCAGATCTACTCACCTGGGGCAGAAGTGTGGAATTGGCTGCCATCTGGGCCCTGAAGGATCTCTATGGGCAACACATCCCTTCCCTTCACCTGGGCCCTCTATGCTGTGAAAACTTGACAACTGTTAGTGGACTTGGGCCTAGTGATGACCTTGCCCTGAGCAATCCCCTCCCTTCCCTCTCCTGCCCTCTAGCCTTGCAATCTCCCCCTAAAGAAACCCAGCCCTTTCTAAACCTGCACCTTCTCCCTACAGTTTCCTGGGCTGGCTGCCGGCCTCAGCTCCTTACTGCATTACTCGGGTTGTGTTGGTTTCTGTGCTGTCTCTTCCTGTCGTGTCTGACCTGGGTGACCCTTGATTTGGCCCCCAAGCTCACTTCCCTCTGTGGATTGTGAGCAGCCCTCTGTCTCCTCAAAATAGAACTTATCCTACCTCTCCTTCCCCTACAGCTTTTTTATTGAGAAGGGGCATCCTGCTCTTGTGTCCCTAATAACATTTTTTGGCGTCAGTTCCTTATCTGGGCCCCTTGATTGGATCCTGACTCTTGTCCTCCTCTAAACCCACTGTGACCCCCACTGAGCCCTCACATTGCACTCCTCCTAGCCCCTGTTCATTTCCAGGCCCTTTGGCCTGGTACCTGGTCCTTGATCCTCATCTGGGCCAGGGAACCTTATGAGAAACAGAACCCTGACCCTTGACTGGGCTACTTGCTTTTCCTAGGCCATTGGGGCAGCCCCAGGAACCCTGACACCTGGCAGTTGCACTGCACCTCAATCCTGCCTCCCCCTGCTCGATCCCTTGCCTTCCATCCCCAGCCCTGTTCACTGTCCTGAGTCCCCAGCCTCAGTGCTGGCCCTTGGCTCTCCATTCTCTGGCCTGGATTCTCTCTTGAGGCTCTGAGGGTTCTTTTTGCTCTGAGCTTCCCTCAGCTTGACCTGTGGGCCTCGCTGTGGTCTCTTCCCCACTCCCTTTGTCTTCCCTGCATCTCACAAACCCTAGAGCAGCCCCTGGCTCCCTGGACCCGCCCTTCCCTGCATTCCCCTAAACTGGGCCCTCCTCTAGTCAATAGACTTGGCTCCTTTCTGCAGTCCTGATCTGTACCCCACAAACACCCTTCTTCCAGAACTTCACGCTGTGCTGTCCTTTGTCCCTGCTGTTGTCCTTGTCCCTGCTGCACTCTTTATCTAGATGCCTTTGCCAGGATGCTGACCTGAGCCAGGGGATGAAACTGGGATGTTTGGTCCTGTGGTCTTCCTTTGAGAAAAGGTAGCATTGCCCTTTCCTGGGGGCTTTGGCCTCCTTCCGCCTGGGTCCTGCTCCTCAATGCTGACACCCTACAGTGAATCTGGGCCATGAGCACTCCTCTGACTGTGCCACTCATTCCCCTTACTCTCCTTACTCCCCATATACTGCTGCATCCAGGAGAGAGGGGACTCGCCCTTCCAGATGGAAGTCCACTCCAACCTGGGTTTCAAGGGAGCTCCTATAGCCCAGTAGCCAGGTTAGTGAGACTCCATCCTCTATGTGGGGTCTCCACAACCTGGGTTTTGGGGAAGCTTCTATATTGCTGCAGCCAGGGTAGAGGGCATTCGCACCTATAGGCCTGAGACTCCTCACACCTGGGTGTTGTTGGAACTCCAAACAGCCACAGCCAGGTAGAGGTGACTCACTTTTCCATGTGGGAGACCTCACCTACATGGGTTATGGGGGAGCTTATACGACCACAGCCAGGGAAGAGGGAATTGGCACCTCCAGTCAGCTCTACCCTGGTTAACTTGGTATACAATCCCCCTACAACACCCAGGTGAGAAATTCTCCTTTCTGAAGGGGCGAGTACCCTCAACCCTGGCTAAGGCTGTATAGAGCCCTCCCACTGGACACCTAGGTGGGAGGGGTCTTCCACCAGGAGGGGCGATTCACATCTACCCTGGCTGCTGTGATACAAGAACTCTCCCTGACACCTTGGAGGGAGGGGTCTCCTGCCTGCAGGGGTGAGTCTTTTGTACCCTGACTAAGGTGATATAGAAGCTCCCAGCAAGACCCAGGTGGGAGGGTTTTTCTGTCTGAAATGGTGAGTCCCCATTATCCTGGCTACAGTGGTAAAAGAGCTCCCCCACCCTGACACTCTGGTGGGAGGTGTCTCCAGTCTGGAGGGGTGAGTTCCCTCTACCCTGGCTGCAGACGTATACTAGCCCCCTCCCACACCCAGGTGGGATGGATCTCCCACCTGGAGTGGATATAACCTATACCCTGGCTTAGACGGTGTAGGAGCTTCCACCTTACACTCCAGTGGGAGGGGTCTCCCACCTGGAGTGGCGAGTCCTCTCTACCCTTGCTTAGATGGTATAAAAGCTCCCCATGACCCCCAGATGGAAAAGGTTTTTTTTTTTTTTTTTTTTTTTTTCTGAAGGGGTGAATCCCAGCAATCCTGGCTGTAGTGGTATAAGTGCTACCCCCCACACACAGGTGGGAGGATTCTCCCACCTGGAATGGCAAGTCCCTTTTTCCTACCTCTGTGGTATATGAGCTCCCCTGACAACCAGGTTTTAGGGTTCTCCCACCTAATGGGGTGAGTCGCCTCTCTCCTGGCTGCAGCAGTATAAGAGCTCATCCCCTGATAGCAAGATGGGAGGGGTCTCTAGCCTGGAGGAGCTAGTACTCTTCATACTGGCTTTAAAATATACAAACTCCAGGACACCCAGGAGGGAGGGATCTCTCGACTGGAGGTGAGAATTCATCTCTACCCTGCATAGGTGGTCTACAAGCTTCCTGTGACACGCTGGTAGGAAGAGTTTCTGGACTGAAGTGGTAAGTCCCCTTTTTCCTGTCTGAAGTGATATACTAGCTTTCCTTGACAGCCAGGTGGGATGGGTCTCCTCCCTGGAGGCATGAGTTTCCTCTACACTGTCTGTGGCAGTAAAGAAGCTCCCCCTGACACCCAGGTGGGAGCATCTCTGGTCTGGAGGTGCAAGTGCCCTCTACCCTGGATGTGGAGGCATAAGAGAACCCCCAACAGACACATATATGGGAGGAGTCTCCCATCCAGAGAGGCAAGTCCCTTCTACACTGGCTGCAGTGATGTAAGAGCTGCCCCTGAAGAACTGATGAGATTTGTATCCCGCCTGGGGCGGCGAGTCTCCTATACCCTGGCTGTGGTGGTAGAGGAGCTCCCCTGACACCCAATTGGGAGGAGTCTCCCGCCAGGTGGCTAGAATCCTCTCTACCCTGCTGCAGCAGTATTGGCGATCTCCAGGACACCCAGGTGGGAGGAGTCTCCTACATTGAGGGGTGAGTCCACTCTAACTTGGCTGGGGCAATATATGAGCTCCCTCCTACACCCAGATGGCGGGGATTTCTGACTAGAGGGGCGAATCCTTGGTTTCCTGGCTGCTGCTGTATAGGAGCTTTCCCTGACTCCCAGGTGAGAGAGATCTCCCATTTGGAGAGGCAAGTTGGCTCTACCCTGGCTAAGGTGGTATACAAGCTTCCTGTGATACTCAGGTGGGAGGGGTATCCCTCCTGTAGAGCCGAGTCCACTTGACCCAGGCTGCTATGGTAAACAAGCCCCCTGTCCCCCCCAATACCCAGGTGGGAGGGTTTTCTTGCCTGGAGGGGCGAGAACCTTTAGCATGGTTGATGAGGTATAGGAGCTCCCGACACTCAGGTGTGAGTCTTCTCCAGCCTGGAGGTGTGAGTCTACTCTAACCTGCCTGAAGTGGTATATGAGCTCCCCCCAACACCCAGTTGGGAGGGGTGTCCCACCTAGAGGTGCGAGTCTCCTCTACCTTAGATTCATGGTTGTTTGAGCTACCCGCAGATATCCAAGTCGAAGGGGTCTCCCTCATTGAGGGGCAAATACCTTCTACCCTGTCTTGGGCGGGATATAAACCTCTCCACCCTACACCTAGATGGGAGAGGTCTCTAGTTTGGAGGGGTGAATCCACTTTACTTTGGCTGTAGTTGTTTAGTAGCTCCCCTGACACTCCAGTGGAAAGGATGTCCCAGCAGAGTGGTAGAGTCCCCTCTTCCCTGGCTGCTGCTGTGTACAGGCTCTCCCAGACATGCAGGTGGGAGGGGACTTTCACCTGGAGAAGCAAGTCACCTCTACCCTGGCTAAGGCGGTATGCAAGCTCCTCCCCACTCATGTGAGAGAGGGTTCTGCTGGAGTTTCAAGTCCCCTCTACCCTGGCTGGTGCTCTACAAGAGCTCCAGGAACACCGAGGTAGAAGGGGTCTCTCTCCTAAAGAGGCTTAACCCTCTACCCTGGCTGTGACAGTATAAGAGCTCCCTCACACACACAATCAGTTGGGAGAGGTCTCCCTCCTGTAGGGGTGAGTACCCTGTACCCTGACTGCAGAGTGTTTTGAGCTCCCCCCAACACCTACGTGGATGGGTCACCCAAGTAAAGTGACGGGCCCCCTTTACCCTGTCTGGAGAGGTATAGGAGCTCTGCTGTACACCCAGGTGTGAGGGGTCTCCTGCCTGTAGGGGCGAGTCCCCAATCTCCTGTTGGTAGTGGATGATGAGCTCCCTATGACACCAAAGTGTGTGGGGTTATGTGCTTGGAGGGGTGATTTCACTCTATCCTGGCTGTGACAGTATACAAGCTCACCTATACACCTAGGTGGGAGGTGTCCCCTCCTTAAATGGTGAGACCCCTCTACCCTGCCTGAGGTTGCATATGAGCTTCCCCGACAACCACGTGTGAGGGGTCTCCTGCGTAGTGGGGCAAGTCCCTGCTCTCCTGCCTGCAGTGGTACAGGAGCTCCTCTTTCAATA
This sequence comes from Callospermophilus lateralis, assembly GCF_048772815.1. Taxonomy (NCBI): domain Eukaryota; kingdom Metazoa; phylum Chordata; class Mammalia; order Rodentia; family Sciuridae; genus Callospermophilus; species Callospermophilus lateralis. The sequence continues at coordinate 111,920,588 of NC_135313.1, read as the reverse complement.
CCCAGTTAAGAGGGTCTCATGCCTGGAGGGGTGAGTCCCCTCCACACTGGAAGAATACAAGCTCCTCCAAAACACAGGTGAGAGGAGTCTCCTAACTAGAGGTGCAAGTCCCCTCTACCCTGGCTTCAGAAGAATCAAAGCTTCCCCTGACACCCAGGTGGAATGGGTCTCCCGCTTGGAGGGGCGAGTCCCCTCTATTTTGGCTAATGCCTTATAAGAGTTCCCGGGTCAACCAGGTGGGAGGGGTCTCCTGCATGCAGGGGTAAGTCCTCTCTACCCTGGATGTGGCAGTATATTAGCCACACCCCCAATACCCAGAAAAGAGGCGTCTCCCGTCTGAAGGTGGGAGTCGCTTGTGTCCTGCCTGCAGCGGGATACGATCTCCTTCTAACACCAAAGTGAAAATGTTCTCCCTCCTTAAGGGGCCCTACCCAGCTGTAATTGTATATGAGCCCACCCAACATACACCCAGGTGGAAGGGGTCTCCTCCCTGGAGGGGTGAGTCCCCTATACCCTGGCTAAGGCAGAATACAAGCTTGCCCTGACACCACACCAATGTGGGAGGGTCTCTCGCCTGGAAGAGCAAGTCCCCTCTACCCTGGCTGCATAGGTATAAGAGGTCACCCTGACACCCTGGTGGGAGGTGTCTCGCGCCTGGAGGGCCAAGTTTCCTCTACCATGGCTGTGGTGGTAATTGAGCTCCCCTAACACAGAGATCAGATGTGTCTCCCACCTGGAGGGGCGAGTCTCCTTGATCCTTCCTGCAGTGGAATACATGGTTCCCCAGACGCCAATATGTGAAGGGTCCCCAGCCTAGAGGGGCAAGTTTCTTCTAACCTGGCTAAGGTGGTATGCATGCTTACTGCAGCACCCAGGTGGGAGGGTCTCCTGCATGGAGGGGCAATTCCCCAGTACCCTAGCTGCAGTGGTATATGAGACCCCCTGAAACCCAGGTGTGAGGGGTCTCCAGCCTGGTGAGGCAAGTCCCCTCGACCTTAGCTATGGGGGTGTAGGAGCCTACTTGGCTACCCAGGTTGGAGGGGTCTCACTCCAGGAAAGGTGAGTCCCTTCCACCCTGGCTGCTGCGCTATATGAGCTTCCCCTGACAACCAGGTGGAAGGCATCTGCCGCCTAGCGGGGCAATTCCCCTCTACCCTGGCTAAAGTTGTATATAAGCTCCCCAGGACACCCAGGTGGGAAGGTGTCCTTCCTGTATGGGCCAGTCTCCACTGTCCTCGCTGCAGCAGAATAGGTGCTCCCCCCAAAAGCCAGGTGGGAGCCCTGTCTGGAGTGGCAAGTCACCTCTACCCTGGCTAAGGTAGTATACAATGTCCCCAAGACACCCAGGTAGAAGGGGTCTCCCACCTGGAGGGGTGATTCCTCTCTACCTTGGATGCTGCAGTACTGGATGTCTCCTGAAACCCAGTTGGAAGGAGTCGCCCGCTGGAGGGTAGAGACTCCTAGAATCTGCCTGTGTTGACATAGGAGCTCCCATTGAAACCCAGGTTTAAGTTGTCTTCTGACTGGAGAGGCGAGTTCCCTCCACCCTGGCTTTGGAAATATAGGAGCTCCCCTCGCCACACACACAGGAGGGAGGTGTCTCTTGCCTTGAGAGGGGAGTTCCATCTACAATGGTTGTGGCGGGATATGAGCTCTCCCTGAACACCAGGTGAAAGTTGCCTACAGCCTGGAGAGGCGAGTCTCTGCTACGATGGCTGCAGCTATATGCCTGACCTCCTCCAACACACAGGTGGGAGGGGTCTCCCACTTGGAGGGGAAAGTCTCCTTTACACTAGCCAAGGCAGAATTCAAGCTTGCCCTGGCTGCTGCTGTATAGGAGTTCCCCGAGACACCCAGGTTGGAGAGGTCTCCTGCCTAGAGGTGTGAGTCCCATCTACCCTGGATGCAGTGGTGTAGGAGCTCCCCTGACACACAGGTGGGAGGGGTTCTGCAGCAAGGAGGAGCGAGTCGCTTCTATCCTGGCTAAGGTGTTATAAAAGCTCCCTGTGACACCCAGTTGGGAGGGTTAACTACCCGGAGAGGTGAATCCTCACTACCCTGGCTACAGTGTTATATGAGCACCCCCACCTACACCCAGGTGATTGGGGTCTCCCACCTGGAGGGGTGAGTCCCCTCTAACCTGGCTGGGGCAGTATACTAGCTCCCCCTGACACCCAGGTGGGAGGGGTCTCCTGAATGGAGTGGGTAGTTTTCTCTACCCTTCCTGTGGCGGTATAGGAGCACCCCTGAAAACCCAGGTGGAAAGAGCCTCTACACTGGAGGTTCGTGTCCCTTCTACCCAGGCTATAGCAGTATAAGAGCTCCCCCTGACAACCAGGTGGGAGGCGTATCTCACCTAGAGGGGCAAATCCCCTCTACCCTGGCTGTGGCAGTATAAGAGCTCCCCCTGACACCCAGGCAGAAAGGGTCTCTGGCATAGATCAGCAAATCCCCTCTACCCTAGGTTTGGAGGTGTACAAGCTTTCTCAAAATCGCAGGTGGGAGAGGTCTCCCAGCCGGAAGAGTGAGTCCTGTCTAAATTGGCTGGTGCTATTTAAGAGCTCCCAGGACACCCACTAGGGTGGCATTATGCGACTGGAGGGGTGATTCCCCTCTACCCTGTCTGGGAGGTTTAGGAGCTCCCCCTGACACCCAGATCGAAGGGGTCTCTTGCCTGGAATGGCACGTGCCTTCTACTCTGCCTGTGGCAGTATAAGTGCTTCCCCTGACAGCCAGGTCAGGGGCAGGCATCATTCCTGGAAAGGCAAATCTACTCTACATGGGCTGTGGCAGGATAAGAGTTTCCCCTGACACCCTGGTAGAAAGGGTCTCCCACATAGAACAGGGAATTCTCTCTAACATAGCTGTGCAGGTATACAAGCTTCCCCAGACACCCAATTGGGTGAGGTCTTCCCCCTGGAGGAACGAGTATCCTCTACTTCGGCTGGTGCCATATAAGAGCTCCCAGCACACCCACGTGTGAGGCGTCTCCCAACTGGAGGAGTGAGTGCCCTCTACACTGGCTGGGAGGTATAGGAACCCCCCCAGTCACTAAGGTGGGAGGGGTTTTCCCACTGGAGGGTCGAGTCCCCTCTAACTTAGATGCAGTGGTATAAGAGCTCCCCATGAAACCCAGGTGGGAGAGGTACAGTGCCCTTTATTTAGGACAGAGTGCAATCTACCCTGGCTGTGGTGGTATATAAGCTCCCCTCGACACAGAGCTGGAGGGGACTTCACTTGGACAGGCGAGTCCCCTCTAACCTGGCTGCAGCTATATTTAAGATCCCAGCAACACTCAGGTGTAAAGGGTCTCCCATCTGGAGGCACGAGTCCCCTCTACCCTGGTTGGGGTGGTGTACTGGCTCCTCCAAAACCCATTTGGGAAGCTTCTCCTACCTGGAGGGGCAAGTCACCTCTACCCTTCTGGCGGAGATAAGAGTTCACACAGACACCCAGGTGAAAGGGGTCTCCGGACTGGAAGGGCAAGTACCTGTTACCCTGGCTGCAGTTCCATAGGAACCATCATTACAAAGCCAGGTGGGAGGGGTCTATTGCCTGGAGGGGCGAGTCTCTGCTACTCTGGCTGCACCTAGATACCAGCTTCCCCTGACACCCAGGTGAAAGAGGCATCCCGCCTAGAGGGCCGAGTCCCTGCTACCCTGGCTACATCACTACCCAAGCCCCCACAACCACAGGGCACAAGGTGGAAGGGATATCATGCCTATAGGAGTGAGTCCCCTATAACGGGCTGAGGCAGAATAAAAGCTAGACTGGACACCACGGTGGGAGGGGTCTGTTGCCTGGAGGAGGCAGTCAGCTCTACCCAGGCTGCAGAGGTATAAGGGCTCCCACCAACTACCATGTCTTTTACATTCACCCAGGCCCAGGTGCTAGCACATGGCTTTCCATTACTGAACCCCGCTCCTTGCTTGAGTCCCTGGCCACCCTTCTTGAAAACACTGTCCGTGTCTCTTGGTTTCAGGCCCCTTTTGCAAGTCCCCTCCTGTGTTGCCCCTCTGTTCCCCTCATGCTGTGGTAACCTGGCACCTCACGGAGCCTCCACTATCTCTGCTTCACTCTAGCTTAGGCTCCTCAAATGGGTCCTGCAGCCCATTGACACCCCCAAACTCTGCTAGCCAAGTATCCCCTCACATTACCCTTTTTTGCCCATCATTTTTCAGGGTCCCTCTCTGAAGATCTAATCACCTGGGGCAGAGGAGCAGATTTGGCTGGTCTCTGCACAGTGAACGCTACCCATGGAAAACACAGCCCTGCCAGTCACCTGAGCCCCTTCACCGTCTGTACCTTGAGGCCTGCCAGTTAACCTGGGACTTGCTCCAACCCAGCCCTGAGAGATCTCATTTTTCTCCCCTGCCCTTTGACCTTGTATGCTGCCTGTATCCCAGAGCAGCCCTTTCTAACCCTGACTCATTGTGGTCCAGTCTCTGGGCCTGGGTGCTCGCCTAGGCCCCTGACTGTGTTCCTTATGTCTGTTGACATAGCATGGAGTCTCCTCCTGTTGGATCTGACCTGGGGGCCCCAAACTTTGCTCCCTAGCAGGCTCTCCTTGGTTCCCTTTGTGCTTCCCTCTGTCTCCTGGTCCTCACACAGTCACTACCTCCCTTCCCATTGTGCTTTTTCCTGGAGCTTACAGGTCTCCTGTTCCTTGAGTCCCTCATCACAATCAGTTGAGTGGGTGCCTTGCCTGGGGGCCTGTCTTGGGTCATGACTCTCACCCTACAGTATACCACCACAACCACCCACCGAACCCTTTCATCCCCGTCCTTCTGGCCACCTTCCCTTGTCTGGCCTCCCTTGCCAGGTCCCTGGCCCTGGATTCAAATAAGAGCCAAAGCACCTTATGCAAAACAGTGCTCTGCCACTTGCCTGAGTCTCTTGCTCTCCTTGGGTGCTTGATCCTCCACCAGGAACCATGAAACCTGGAAGTGGCCCTAGGCCTGGAAGGTGAGTCCCCCTTCTGGATCTCTGTCTTCCCTCCCAAATCTTGTCCAGTATCCTGAGCCCCTGCCAAATCCATGGCCCTTGGCTCTCTGTACCCAGGCCTGGCTCCTGGCTTGAGGCTCTGGTGGCCCTTATTGCTCACTGCTTTTCTTGGCATTGTCTGAGGGCCCCTCACTGGGGCCGCTTCCCTGTTCCCTTGGTTTTCCTGTACCTCAGTAACCTAGTGGAGCCCTAACTTCGGGCCCGATCTTCCCTGCTTTCCTCTAGCATAGGCCCTCCTCTAGGTCCCATCCTGGGCTCCTTGTTGGGTTCCTGACCCCAGCCCACTCACACCTGTCCTGTGGCCTTTCAGGCTGTGCCCTCCTTCGGCCCTCCAGTACTTTCTGTCTCTGCCACACCCGCTTTCCTGATCACTTTTCCAGGATGCTAACCTGGGCCAGGACACTTTGCCTGGCCTCTTGCCCCTGGGGGCTTCCTTTGGAAAAATGTAGCCCTGCCCCTTTCCTGGGCCCCTTGGCCTCCATGACCCCAGGCCCTGCTCTGGGCCCCTGACACCCTGCAGTGGACCCGGGCCTTAAGTACTTTTCCCCCTGTTCTAGCCACTCCCCTTTCTCCTCTTCTGACCTTCCCTATTCATGTTTCTTTTCATTCACTGAGGCCCACGTGCTAGCACTTGGTGCTCCATTATTGGATGTGGATCCATGCTTGAGCCTCTGGCCGCCCTTTTTGAGAACCCTGTTCCTGTACCTTGATTTCAGGCTCATTTTCCCAGCCCTGTCCTGTGCCTCCCCTATGTTCCCTTAATTTTGTTGTATACTGGCACTTCCTGGAGTTTTCACTACCCCTGCTTCATTCTAGCCTTGGCTTCAGTGGGTTCTGCAGCCAACCCAACTGCCCAATCTCTGCATGCCAGGTATCCCCTCACAATATCCTCATTTGCCCCTCATTGTCCAGGTCCCTCTATGAGGATCTACTCAACTTGGGCAGAGGAACGGATGTGGGTTGTCTCTGCACCCTGAATGCTCCCTATTTGGAACACAGCCCTGCCAGTCACCTGAGTCCCCTTCATAGCCTATACTTTGAGGCCTGGCAGTTAACATGGTACTAGCTCCAACCCAGCCATTAGCGATCTCCTCCCTTCCCTCCCCTTCCCTCTGGCCTTGCATCCTCTCCATACCCAAACCCAGCTCTCCCTAACCCTGAACTTTTGTGCTCCAGTCTCTAGGCCTGGGCGCCCCCCTATACCCTGACCGTGATCCTCATGTCCATTGAAATAGCATGGAGATTCCTAGTATTGTTTCTGACCTAGGGTCCCCTAATGTGGGTCCCCAGCGGATTCTCCTAGGTGCCCCTTGTGCTTCCCTCTGTTCTCTGGTTCTCATGCATCTCCTACCTCCCTTCCCATTGTGCTTTTTCCTGGTGATTGCAGGTCTCCTGTTCCTTGGGTCCCTCATTATAATTGTTTGGGTGGTTCCCTTGCCTGGGGGTCTATCTTGAGTCATACGTCTTCCCCTACATGCACGCACAATGACCTCCCATCTTGCGCTTTCATCCACCTCCTCCTGGCCCCCTTTTCATGTCTGGATTCCCTTGCCAGGTCCCTGCCCCTGGATTCAAATACTAGCCAGGGCACTAAATGCAAAACAGAGCTCTGCCCCTTGCCTGAGCCCCATGCTCTCCCTAGGTGCTTGGTCTTCCACCAGGAACCCTGACACCAGGAAGTGGCCCTGGGACTCGAGCCTGAATACACCCTGCTGGATCCCCTGTCTTCCCTCCCAAATCTTGTCCAGTGTCCTGAGCCCTTGCCCAAGCCCTGGTCTTGGCTCTCTGTTCCCAGGCCTGGCTCCTGGCTTGAAGCTCTGGTGGCCCTTCTTGCTCACTGATTTTCTGGGCATTATCTGAGGGCCCCTCGCTGGGGCCACCTCCCTGTTCCCTTGGCTTTCCTGTACCTCAGTACCCTAGTGCAACCCTGCTTTCCCTGCCTGGAGATCCCTGCTTTGCACTGGCCTGGGCCTCCTTTAGGTCCCATCCTGGGCTCCTTGCTGAGATCCAGACCCCAGCCCAGCTACACCTGTCCTGAGGCTCTCCAGGCTCTCCCCCCTTTGCCCTCCAGTCCTTTCTGTCTCTTCCACCTCCTGTTTCCTGATCACCTTCCCAGGATGCTCACCTGGGCCAGGCCACTTGGCCTGACATCTTTCCCCTGTGTGCTTCCTTTGGGAAAATGTAGCCCTGCCCCTTGCCTGGGTTCTTTGGACTCCCTCAGCCTGGGCCCTGCTCTGGACCCCTGACACCCTGAAGTGGACCCAGGTCTTGAGCACTTTTCCCCCTGTTCCAGCTGCTCCCGTTTTTCCCCTTTCATCCCTCTCTACATATGATTCTTTTCATTCACCGAGGCCCAAGTGCTAGCACTTGGCTCTCCATTACCAGGGCCCTGCTTCTTGCTTGAGCCCGAGGTCACCCTTCTGAAGGACCCTGTCCCTATCCTTTGAATTCAGGCCCATTTTGCAAGCCTCCTCCTGTGACTCCCCTCCGTTTCCCTCATTTTGTGGTATCCTGGCACTGCCCTGAGCCTCCATTACCCCTGCTTTGCTCTAATCTAGGTTCCTCAAATGGATCCTGCAGCCCACAAAACCACCCGAGCTCTGCACACAAGGTATCCCCTCACAATACCGTAATTTGCCCCTCATTGTCCAGGTCCCTTTTTGAGGATCTACTCACCTTGGGCAGAGGAGCGGATTTGGCTGGACTCTGCACACTGAATGCTCCCTATAGGAAACACAGTCCTGCCAGTCACCTGAATCCTCTTCACCACTTGTAACTTGAGGCCTGGCAGTTAACATGGGACTTGCTCCAACCCAGCCCTGAATGATCTCCTCCCTTCCCTCCCCTTTCCTCTGGCCTTGCATCCTCTCCATACCCCAATCCAACCTTTGTGCTCAATTCTCCAGGCCTGGGCGCTCCCCTATACCCCTGACTGTGTTCCTCATCTACGTCTACATAGCACAGAGACTCCTCATATTGTGTCTGACCTGTGGTTCCCTAACTTGGGTCCCTGAGAGGACTCTCCCAGGTCCCCTTAGCACTTCTCTCTGTACTCTGGTACTCACACATCCCCTACCTCCCTTGCCAATACGCTTTTTCCTGGTGCTTGTAGGTCTCCTGTTCCTTGGGTCCCTCATAACAATTGCTTGGGTGGTTCCCTTGCCTGCAAGCCAGTTTTGAGTCATGGGTCTCTCCCTGTGTGCACAGACCATGAACCCCCCCCCCTTGCCCTTTCATCCCATTCTTTCTGGCCCCTTCTCTTGTCTTGGTTCCCTTGCCAGGTCCCTGGCCCTGGATTCAAATATGAGCCAGGACACCTTATGTGAAAGAGAGCTCTGCGCCATGCCTGGGCCCCATGATCTTTTTGGGTGCTTGGTCCTCCACCAGAAACCCTGACACCTGGAGGTGTTTCTGGGCCTGGAGCCTGAGTGAACCCTGCTGGATCCCCTGCCTTGCCTCAGAAATCTTGTCCAGTGTCCTGAGCCCCTGCCCTAGCCCTGCCCCTTGGCTCTCTGTTCCCAGGCCTGGATCCTGGCTTAATACTTTGGTGACCCTTTTTGCTCACTGCTTTTCTGGGTTTTGTCTCGGGCCACTTCCCTGTTCCCTTTGTCTTTCCTGTACCTCAGTACTCTAGTGCAGCCCTACCTTCCCAGTCCAGTGTTCCTTGCTGTCCCCTGGCCTGGGCCCTCATCTGGGTACCTTCCTGGGCTCCTGGCAGGGGTTCTGACATCCAGCCCTCCCACACCCATCCTGTGGCCCTTCAGGCTGTTCCCTCCTTTGGCCTTCCATTCCCTTCTGTTTCTGCCACACCCACTTTCCTGATCCCCTTCCTGTGATGCTCATCTGGGCCAGGCAACTTGGCCTTGCCTCTTGGCACTGTGGACTCCCTTTGGGGAAAGGTAGCCCTGCCCCTTGCCTGGGACCTTTGGCCTCCCTCAGCCTGGGCTCTGCTCTGGACCCCTGACATTCTGCAGTGGATGCGGGCGTTGAGCCCTTCTCCCCTTGTGCCAGAGCTCCTCTTTCTCCCTTGAAGCTCCTCCCCCTCCATGTTTCTTTTCATTCACCCAGGCCCAGGTGCTAGCAATGGGCTCTTCATTAATGGTCCCGGCTCCTTGCTTGTGTCCCTGCCCACACTTCTTGAAGACCCTTTCCCTGTCCATTTGTTTCAGGCCCCTTTTACCTTCCCCATCTTGTGCCTCCCCTTAGTTCTCCTCACGCTGTGGTACTCTGGCACTGCCCAGAGATTCTGCTAGCCCTGCTTCTACCTAGCCTATGCTTCTCCAATGGGTAATGACAGCCTGACCCATCCTCCAACTTCCTCACTCAAGTTATCCCCTCACACTACCCTCTTTTGCCCCTCATTGCTTCAGGACCCTTTCTGAGGATCTACTCACCAGGGGCAGAGAAGCTGATTTGGCTGGTCTCTGTACTCTGAATTCTGCCTATTGGAAACACAGCCCTGCAAGTCACCTTCACTACCTAGAAGGTAACATGGACTTGCTCCAACCTAGCCTGACCAATTTTCTCCATTCTCTCCCCTGTTCTCTGACATTTCATTCTTCCCCTACTGCAACCCAGCCCTCCCTAACCCTGAACCTTTGCACTCCAGTCGTTGGGCCTGAGCTTTTGCCTGAGCCCCTGACCGCGTTCCTCACGGCCATGGGCATAACAAGAAGACTCTTCGTGTTGGGTCTGACAGGGGAGACCCTTGCTTGGACCAGCCAGCGGGCTCTCCTAGGTGTCCCTTGGCTTTTTCTTGTCTTCACTCAGCCCCTTCCTCCCCTTCCCCTCATGCTTTTTTCTGGTGCTCGCAGGTCTCTTGCTCTTTGGGTCCTCCATCACCATTGATCATGTGGGTCCCTTGCCTGGGTGCCTGAATTGGGTCCTGAGTTTCCTCTCTATGTTTGCCGACCCCAAACCCCTGCCATACCCTCCCATTGCCCTGCTTCTTGCCCCTTACCTTTTCCTGGCCTCTTTTGCCAGGACCCTGACCATAGATCCTCATCTGATCCTGGGTGCCTTATGAGAAACAATGCCCTGCTCCTCGCCTCGGCCTCTTGCTTTCCCTGAGTGCTTGGTCCTTCACCATAAACCCTGAAATCTGGAAGTGACCTTGGGCCTGGAGCCTGACTCCACCCTGCTTGATCCCTTTCCCTCCCTCCCAAATCTTTTCCATTGTCCTGAGCCCCCTGCCCAAGCCATAGCCCTTGGCTGTCATTTCCCTGGAATGGCTCCTTGCTTGATACTCGGGTAGTCTTTCTTGCTCACTGCTTTTCTGAGCAATGTCAGAGGACCCCTCGCTGTGGCCGCTTCCCTGCTCCCCTTGGCATTCTAGTACTGCAGTTCACTAGTGCAGCCCTGCCTTCCTGGCCCAATATTCCGTGCTCTCCACTGGCCTGGGCCCTCTTCTAAGTCCCTTGCCTGGGCTTCTTGCTAGGGTCCTGGCCCCCACCCCACCCACACCCCTCCTGTGGCCTTTCAGGCTGTGCCCTCTGTTGGCCTTCCTGTCTTACTGTCTCTGCCACGCCTTCATTCCTGATCCCCTTCCCACGCTAGGCGACTTGACCTGGCCTTTTGGACCTAGGGTCTCTCTTTGAAAAACATAGCCCTGCCTCTTGCATGGGTTCTTTGGCCTCCCTCAGCCGGGGCACTGCTCCAGACCCATGACATCCTGCATTGGACTTGGGCCTTGAGCCCTTCTGCCTTTGTGACACCCAATCCAATGACTCCCCTCCCACTGCTCCCACTCCATTTTAGTTTTTATTCATGCAGGTCCAGGTGCTAGCACTTGGCTCTCCGTTACTGGAGCCAGCTCCTTGCTTGAGACCCTGGGTACACCCTTTCCCTTCCCTTGGTTTTATCCCTCTTTCAATACACCCCATCCTGTGCCTCGCCTCTGTTCCACTGGTGCTATGGTATACTGGCTGGGACCCTTCGCTTTCCTTGCTTCTCCCTAGCCTGCGCTCTTCAGATGGGTCCAGGCTGCCAACCGACAATTTCCACAACTTCCATACACCAGGCATCCCCTCACAGTGCCCTCTTTTGACCCTCCTTAGGTCCAGGATGCTCTCTGAGCATCTACTCACCTTGGTAGAGCTGCCAAATTGACTGGCCTCTACGCCCTTAAGGCTCCCTATGGGAAACACAGCCCTGCCCCTTGCCTGAGTTCCCTTTGCAGCCTGAAACTTGAGGCCTGGCTGTTAACATATGACTTGCTCCAACCCAGTCCTGAGAGATCCACTCTGTTCCCTCCCCTAACCTCTCCCCCTGCATGCTGCGCCTACCCAGCCCTCCCTAACGCTGACCTTTTGCGCTTCAGTCCTTGTGCCTGGTGCTCACATGAGCCCCTGATAGTGTTATGCATGTCACTTGATATAGCATAGAATCTCTTCCTGTTGATTCTGACCTGGAGTACCCTTGCTTGGGACTGCCAGCGTGCTCCCTTAGGTGTCCTTTCTGCTTTTCTCTGTCTCCACGTACTTCAAAAACCCTTTCTCCCCTTCTGCTTGGCTTTCCCCTCACACTTGCAAGTCTCCTTCTCTTTGGGTCCCTCATCCATGGTCGGTCAGGTGGGTCCTTTGCCTGGGCACCCGGCTTGGGTCCTGGACCTTGCCTCCCCCTGACAACCACCAAGACCCCGCTGCCATGCCCTTCTATCGCCCTCCTCCTGGCCCCCTTCACTTGCCAGGCCTCCTTTACCATGTCCCTCTCCCTGGATTCTCATCTGGGCCAGGGGCCTTATGAGAAACTGAGTCCTGCCTTTGCCAGGGCCCCTTGCTATCTCTGGGGCCTTTGATCCTGCACTCACAACCCTAACACCTGGCAGTCACCCTGGGCCAGGAGCCTGCCTGTCCCCTGCTGGATCCCCTGTCATCCCTCCAAAGCCTTGTCCATTGTCCTGAGCCCTCTGCCCAAGACCTGGTCCTTGGATCACCTTTCCCTAAAATGTCTCCTTGCTTGAGACTCTGGGGGACCTTCTTAATCCATGTTTTCCTGGGCTTAAACTGCGGGCCTCGCTGGGGCCAGTACCCTACTACCCTTTGTTTCCCTGAACTTCAGAACCCTACTTTCACATGCCTGCCCAGTCCTGCCCTTCCCTGCCCTTTCCTGGTCTGGGCCCTGCTGTTGTTCTCTAACTTGGGCTTCTTTCTGGAGAACTGGCTTGCACCCAATCAACACCTTTCCTCTGGCCTTTCACGCAATACTCTCCTTCATCCCTCCTGTTGTACCTTTCCCTGCTGGGCCCCTTTTTAAGATCACTTTCCCACATCCAAGGGATCACCACATCCAGGAGACTGGAACTGGGCGTTAGGACTTGTGGACTCCCTTTGGTGAAATGTAGCTGTGATCCTTGCCCTGAACTTTGGACTCTCTTTGCCCAGGCCCTGTTCCTCCATCCTGACACCCAGCAGTGAACCAGGACCTTAAGCCCTCTTCTCGCTGCACCAACCACTACTCTTGTTCCCCTTACTCCCCTTTATTCCCTTCCCATCCCTCTCTATTTTCATAGGACCCAGGACCGGGTCTTGGCACTTGGTTCCCAATTCTTGGACCTGGCTCCTTGTAGGAGAAACCATTCACCCTTCTTGAGGACCCTGTCCCTGTTCCTTGATTTCAAGCCCTTTGCTTGTCCCTTCTCCTGTTTATCCCTTTTGTTCTGTCTTCTGTGATAGTTTGTCATTGCCAGGACCCTGCTTTTCCCTTGATTCTTCCTAGACTGTTCTCCGCCAATGGTTGTTTGCTCCCCACTGACACCCCCTAATCTCAGATCAAAGGTAACCCTCACATTGCCTTCCTTTGGTCCTGGTCTCTCTCTGAGGACCTACTCATCTAGGGCAGAGAAGTGGAATTGGCTTGCTTCTGGGCACTGAAGGATCCATTTGGCTATCACAGCCCTGTCATTTGCTTGAGCCCCCTTTGCCTTCCAACTTGCAGTGGACATGGGCCTAGTGATGTCCTTTCCCTGGGAGATCACCTCCCTTCTCTCTCTGGCCCTCTAGCCTTGAAAGCTGCCCTTAAGCCAACCCAGACCTTCCTCATCCTGACCCTTCACCCTATAGTATTTTGGCCTGCCTGCCAACCTGAGCTTACTGCATAACTCAGGTTGTACTGCTTTCTGGGGTGTCTCTTCCTGTCATGTCTGACCTGGGCACCCCTTGATTTTGCCACTAAGCTTACTCTCCTCTGTGCCCTTTGCACAGCCCTCTGTTTCCTCATCCTAGTGCCAATTCTATCTCTAATTTCCCTAGTGCATTTTTGTGGAGAAGGGGCCTCCTGCTCATTGGGTCCCTAATACCATTTAGTGGGGACAGTCCCTTACCTAGGCTCCTTGTTTGAGTCCTGGATCTTTCCCCTCTCTGCACCCACCAATACCCTCCACTGTGCCCTCACATCACAGTTTTCCTGGCCCCTGTCTCTTGCCAGGCCCTTTGATCTGGTCTCTGGCCCTTGGTCCTCATCTGGGCCAGGGTGCCTTATGGAAGAAAGAACCATGACCCTCGCCTGGGCAACATGCTCTGCCTAGTCCCTTGAGGCAGCATCCAGAACCCTGACACCTGGCAGTGGTTCTGGGCCTCGAGCCTCCCTCCCCCCAGCTGGATTTCCTGCCTTCCCTCCCCAGCACTGTCCACTGTCCTTAGCCACATGCTCCAGCACTGGCCCTTGTCTTCCCTCCATCTCAGAACCCTAGTGCAGTCCATGCCTGCCCGGCCCTGCCCTTCCTGCTCTCCCCTAGCCTGGGCCCTCCTCTAGGTTCCTAGACTCAGCTCCTTTCGGCTGTCCTGACCCGCATCCACAAACACCCTTCTTCATGCTGTTTCTTCCTATAGACTTCTGTTGTCCTTTTCCCTGTTGGACTCCTTTTCCAGATATCTTTCCCAGGATGCTCACCAGAGTCAGGGGATGGAACTTGGATGTTTGGCCCAGTGGTTTTCCTTTGAGAAAAGGCAGCAGTGCCCCTTGCCTGGGGGATTTGGCCTTTTTCAGCCCAGGCTCTGCTCCTCAATCCTGAAACCCTACAGTGAATCTGAGCCATGATCCCTCCTCACCCTGTGCCACCCGTGCCCCTTAATCCCTTTTCACCCATATTCCACTGCAGCCAGTAGAGAGGGGACTCACCCTTCCTGATGGAAGGCCACTCCCACCTGGGTTTCGGGGGAGCCCCTATAGCCCTGAAACCATAGTAGAGGGACTCCCTCTTCCACGCTGGAGAACCCTCCAACCTGGGTGTTGGGGGAGCTCCTATACTGCCGCATCCAGGGTAGAGGGCATGCACCCTTTCAGGCAGGAGTCCCCTCACACCTGAGTGTTGGGGGGAACTCCAAACAGCCATAGCCAGGGTAGAGGTGACTTGCCCCTCCAGGCGGGAGACCCCACCAATCTGGGTTTTGTGGGAATCTCATATACGACCACAGCCAGTGTAGAGGTATTCACACCTCCAGTCTCCTCTACCCCGCATAGCTTGGTATACAAGCTCCCTGCAACACCCAGGTAAGAGAGGTTTCCTTTCTGGTGGGGCGAGTCCCCTCTACCCTGGCTATGGCTGCATATGAGACCCAATGAAAGCCAAGTTTGAGGGGATACTCACCTAGTGAGGTGATTCCCCTCTATCCTGCCTGTGAGCATATATGAGCTCCAACCCCCCCTCCCCCATAGCCAGATTGGAGGTTCACCTGCCTGGAGGGATAAGTCCCCTCTAGCCTGACTGCTGTGGTATAGAAGTTCCTGCAGACAGCCAGGTGTAAGGGGTCTCTTGCCTGGAGAGGTGACATCCCTCTATCCTGGGTGCATGGTTTATGAGCTTCCCCTCCAGACACTCACGTAGGAGGGATCTCCCGCCTGGAGGGGTGATTCTGCTGTACACTGGCTGAGGCGGTGTACAAGCTCCCCCTGACACCCAGGTGGGAGGGTTGCCCACCTGGAAGGGCTAGTCCCCTCTATCCTGGCTAGGGCAGTATATGAAACCCCTACATACACCCAGGTGGAAATGGTCTCCCGCATGAACGGCAAGTCCCCTCTACCCTGGCTGCTGTGGTATATTAGCTCCCTTGACACACAGGTGGGAGGAGTCTCCCCACTGGAGGGGACAAAAACCTCTACCCTGCCTGTGGTGGTATAAGTCCTCCCCCTGACACCCAATATGCGTCTCCAACCTGGAGGGTCAAGTCCCCTGTACACTGGCTGCAGCCATAAAGGAGCTCCCCCTGACACCCAGGTGGGATGGTAACCGGCCTGGTGGGGTGAGTCCCCTCTACCATGGCTGTAGATGTGTATGAGTTTTCTGGTGGAAAGGCTCTTCCGCCTCTAGGGGCGATTCCCCTATACCCTGTGTATAGCAGTAATGGAGCTCCCCTATACCCATTTGGGAGGTGTCTTCCACCTGGAGGGCTTAGTCCGTTCTACCCTGGGTGAGGAGGTGTACAAGCTCCCCCAGACACCCAGGTGGGCGAGGTCTTCCGAATAGAGGGACACCTTTACTCTACCCTGGCTGTTGCAGTATAGGAGCTACACCCCCATTTCCAGATGGAAGAGTCTTCCACCTAATGGGGCAAGTCCCCTGTACCCTGGGTGTCATGGTGTACTAGCTTTCCTTAACACCCAGGTGGGAGGGTTCTCCTGCCTGGATGGGCAAGTCGACTCTACCCTGGTGGCAATAATATATGACCTCCCCACCAACACACACACAAACACACACACACACACACACACACACACACACACACACACACACAGGTGAGAGGGGTCTCGTGCATGGAGGGCCAAAGTTCTTCTACCCTGGCTGCAGTGGTATACAAGCTTTCCCTGACACCCCGGTGGGAGGGGTCTCTTTCATGGAGGTTCCAATCCCCTCTAAACTTGCTGCAGCAGTAAAGGAGCTCCCATAGACACCCAGGTGGGAAGGGTCCTCCGCCAGGAGGAGCGAGTTTTCTCTAGCCTGGCTGCTGTGGAATAGGAACTCCCCCCAAAATCCAGGAGCGAGGGTTCTCCCACAGAGTTGGGAGAGTCCCCTCCACCCTGGCTAAGTTGGTATACAAGCTCTCCTGGACCCACAGGAGGGAGGGATCTCCCACCTGGAGAAACTCCTGACTGGAGCAGTATAAGAGCTCCCCCTCCGTAACAGGTGGGAAGGATCTCTTGCCTTGAGGGGCGAGTCCTGTCTTCTCTGTCTGAGACAGTATAGAAGTTCCCCCCGACACCCAGGTGGGAGGGGTCTCCTTCCTAGAGGGGTGAGTTCGCTCTACCATGGCTGCTGCTGTATAGAAGCTTCCTTCACACCAAGGTGAAAGGGGTTTCCCGTTTGGAGGACAGAGACCACTCTACCCTGGCTAGTGTGTTATAGGAGCCCCCCAACACAACCAGGTCAAAGTAATTTCCACCATGGAGGGCCGAGTTTCCTCTTCCTTGGCTGTTGTGGTATAGGAGTTTCTTAACACCAAGGAGGGAGGAGTCTCCAGTCTGGAGGGGAGAATATTCTCTACCCTGCATGCAGTGGTATAGGATCACCCCCCAGGCTCTCCCGCCTGGAGGAGCGACTTACCTCTACCCTGGCTGTGGTGGTATAAGAGCTTCCAACCCCCAAACCCAGGTGAGAGGGGTCTCTTGCTTGGAGAGGTAGAGTCCCCTCTGCCCTGGCTATGGTGGTATACTAGTTTTCCCTGACACCAAGGTGGGAGTAGTCTCCTGCCTGGAGAAAGGACTCTCTTCTACCCGGGCTGCAGCAGTGTACAAGCTTCCCCAGACACCCAGATGAGAGAGGTCCCCTGCCTTGAGGGGCGAGTGCCCTCTACTATGGTGGAGGTAGTATAGAAGCTACCCTGACACCCAGGTAGGAGGTGTCCCCTGCCTTGAGTGGTGAGTCCTCTCTACACTGGCTGCAGCTGTATAGAAGCCTCCCATAACCGGATGGAAGGGTTCTCCCACCTAAATGGTCAAGTTCCCTCTACCCTGGCTGTGGTGGTATAGTAACTTTTCCTGTGGGAGTGGTCTCTTGCCTAGAGGGCTCTTTCACCTGGAGGGGTGAGTCCACTCTACTCTGGCTGCAGTTCTTTAGGAACTTCCCCTGTCACCCAGGTGGGAGGAATCTCCTGGCTAGAGGGGCGAGTCCCCTCTACCCTGGCTGCTGCAGTATAAGAGCTCTCTCCCCCATACCCTGATGGGAGGGGTCTCCCGCCTGAAAGGGTGAGTTCCCTCTACCCTGGCTGTGGAGGTGTACTAGCTATCCCTGACACCCAGGTGGGAGAGATCTCCTGCCTAGTGGGATGAGTCCCTTCAAACCTGGCTAAGTTGGTATACATGCTCCCTGCAACACCGAGGTGGGAGGGCTCTCCCACCTAGAGAGGTGAGTCCCCTCTACCCTGGCTGGTGCACTATATGGGCTACCCTGACACCTGGAAGGAGAAGTCTCCCTCCTGACGGACAAGTACCATCTATCCTAGTTTTGGTTTACCATTCTTTATCCTAGTTTTACAGTTCCCCCTGGCAGCCAGGTTGGAGTCGTCAGCCACCTGGAAGGGCGATTCCCCTATACGCTGACTAAGGTTGTATATAAGATCCCCACGACACCCAGGTGGGAAGGTCTTCTGCCTGGATGGGCGAGTCCCCACTACACTGGCTGTGGCAGTATAGGTGCTCCCCACACATCCAGGTTAGAGGGGTCTCTTGACTGGAGAGGCGAATCCCCTCTACTGTGACTGCAGCAGTTTTGGAGCTTCCCCTGACACCCAGGTGGGAGGGGTCTCCCGACTGGAAGTGCGACTCCCCTCTACTTTGGTTGGTGCCCTATCAAAGCTCCCTGGACACCCAGGTGGTGGGGTCTCCTGCCTGCTGGGGCGAAAGCCTCTAAACTGACTGCAGCAGTACACGAGCTCCCCCTTCATAACCAGATGGGAGGGTCTCATGCCTGGAAGGACGATTCCCCTCCACCCTGGATAAGGCGATATACAAGCTCCTCCAAAACACAGGTCAGAGGCGTCTTCCAACTGGAGGTGAAAGTCCACTCTCCCTTGCCTTCAGAGGAATACAAGTTCCCCCTGACACCCAGGTGGGATGGGTAAGTCCCTTGTACTTTGGCTGGTGCCTTTTAATAGTTCCCAGAACACCCAAGTGGGAGAGGTCTCCCGAATGCAGGGGTGAGACCTGACCCCCCCCATAACCAGATGAGAAAGGTCTCCCACCTGAAGTGGCAAGTCTTCTCTACCTGGCTGCGGCAGGATACCAGCTCCCCCCAACACCCAGGTGAAAGTGTTCTCCCGTCTGGAGGTGCCAGTCCCTGCTACCCAGCTGCAGTTGTATTCCAGCCTCCCCCCCCCCCCGCATACACACCCAGGTGGGAGGGATCTCCCACTTGGATGGGTGAGTTCCCTCTACTTTGGCTGGTGCCTTATAAGAGTTCCAGGGACACCCATGTGGGAGGGGTCTGGCCTTGAGGGGCCAGTCCCTGCTATCTTCCTGCAGTTTAATATGAGACCCCCCCCACACACACACACCCAGGTTGGAGAGGTCTCCTTCCTGAGGGGACGAGTCCCCTCTACCCTGGCTAAGGTGGAATACAAGCTCACCCTGACACCATTATGGAAGGGGTCACTTGCCTGGGGGAGAAAGTCCCTTCTACTCTGGGTAGAGCAGTATAAGAGCTCCCCCTGATAACCTGGTGGGAGGGATCTCCCGCCTGAAGGGTCCATTCACTGATACTCCAGCTGCAAGTGTATATGAATGGCCCCTCCTAGACATCCATGTGGGAGCGGTCTTCCGCCTAGAGGGGCGAGTCCCCTCTACCCTGGCTAAGCCAGTATAGGAGTTACCTCCATTCCCAGGTGTGAGGTGTATCTTGCCTGGAGGTGCAAGTTGCCTCTACCGTGGTTGTTGGGGTATATGAGCTCCATCTGACACCTATGTGGGAGGGGTCTAATGCCTGGAGGATCCAGTCTCCTCTACCCTGGCTGTGGCAGTATATGAGATCTCCCTGACAAAGCGGTGGAAAGGGTCTCGTGATTGGAGCATTGAGTCCCCTCTACCCTGGCTGCAAAGGTATACAAGCATTCACGGACAGCCAGGGGGAGAGGTCTTCCACATGGAGGGGCAAGTCCCCTCTATCCTGGCTCAGGCAGTATATGAGCTCCCCTTGAAACCCTGTTGGGAGGAGTCTCCAGTATGGATGGACAAGTCTCCTCTACCCTGGCTAAGGTGGTATACAAGTTCTTGGTGACACTCAGGTGAGATGGGTCTCCTACCTTGACAGGTGAGTCCCTACTACTCTGGCTGCTGTGGTATACAAGCTCCCCCCCACATACCCAGTTTGGAGAGACTTGAGACTGAAGGGGTGACTCCCCTCATACCCACCTGCGGGGGTATAAGAGCTCCCTCCTACTCCCAGGAGGGGCATCTCACGCCTGAAGGGATGAGTTGCTGCTAACCCAGCTGCAGGCACATATAAAGCCTTTCTTGCAGACACCCAGGTGTGAGGGGTCTTCCTCCTGGAGGGGCGAGTCCCCTCTACCATGGCTAAGTCAGTATAGGAGTTAATCCTATTCCTAGGTGATAGGTGTTAGGTGTTCCTCACCTGGAGGTGTGAGTTGCCTTGAAGGTGGCTGCTGGGATATATGAGCTCCACCTGACACCCAGGTGTGAGGGGTCTTCCTCCTGGAGGGGCGGGTCTACTGTACCCTGGCTGCAGTGGTTAAGGAGCTTCCTCAGACACCCAGGTGGGAGGGGGACTGCCATCTACCCTGACTGAGGGGGTGTACCAGCACTTCCAGACACATAGGTGGGAGTGGTCTTCTGCTTGGAGGGGCGAGTCCCCTCTCTTCTGGCTGCTGTGGTATTGGAGCTCACCCCCGACACCCAGATGCAAGGGGTTTCCCACCTGAAGGGGTGAGTCCCATCTACCCTCGCTGCAGTGGTTTACTAGCTTTCTCTGATGCCCAGGTTGGATGGTTGTCTCACCTGCAAGGCGAGTCCCCCTCTTTCATGGCTGTGGTGCTAAATGGGATCCCTCTGAAACACAGGTGTGAAGGATCTCCTGACTGGAACAGCGAGTCCCCTCTAGTTTGGCTACAAAGGTATACACGCTCCCTTTGACACCCTGGTGGGAGGAGTCTCCCGCCAGGAGGGTCAAGGAATTTCGACCCTGGCTGTGGTGGTATATGACCTCCCTCCAAAAGCCTGGTTGGAGAGGTACCCTGCCTGAATGGGTGAGTCTCCTCTACCCTCGCTAAGGTGGTATACAAGCGCTCCCCTACACAGGTGGGAGTGGTCTTCAACCTGGAAGAGGGAGTCCCCTTTACTTTAGCTCTTGCCATATAAGAGCTCCCAGTACACACTAGTGGGAGGGGTTTTCTGCCTGCAGGGGCGTGTTCCCTCAACACTAGCTGTGGCAGTATAGGAGCTGCCCTGGACACCCAGGTGGGAGGGGTCTTCCACCTGTAGGGGTGAGTCCCTTCTACCATGGCTGCTGTAGTAATCAAGCTCCCCCGGACACCAGGAGAGAGGGGTCTCCTGATTGGAGGGGCAAATTTCCTCTATTCTGGCTCCGTAGGTAGAGGAGCTCACCCAGACACTACCTTGAAGCTGCCTTATAGGAGCTCCCCTGATACCCAATTGGGAGGAGTCTCCCACCAGGAGGTTGGAGTCACCTCGACCCTGCTGCAGCAGTATAGGAGCTCCCCTGAACACCCAGGTCAGAAAGGTCTTCCGCCTGAAGGGGAAAGTACCCTCTACCCTGGCTGTGTCGCTATAAGAGCTCCCCCTGACACCAAAGTGTGAGTGGTCTTCCGCCTGGAGGGGCGAATCCACTCTACTCTTGCTGTGGAGGTATGCAAACTACCCCAACACAGAGGTCAGAGGAGTCTCTTGCATGAATGTGCGAGTCCCCTCTACCCTGGCTGCCATGGTATACGAGCCCCTTCCCATACCCATATGGGAGGTGACTCCCTCCTCAAGGGCAAGTATCCTTTTCCTTGGCTCCAGTGGTATACTATCTGACATCCAGGTGGGAGGGGTCTCCTCTCTGAAGTGGCATGTCCTGTCTCTCCTGTCTGGGGCTGTATATGAGCTACCCCTCACAATCTTCTGGGAGGGGTCTCTTGTCTGGAGGGCTGAGTACCCTCTACCTAGGCTGCTGCAGGATAGGCAATCCCTAGGAAACCAACGTGAAAGTGGTCTTCCGCCTGGGGTTTCGAGTCCTTGCTACCCTGCCTGCAGCTGTATAGGAACACCCCCTCCCCAGGACACAAAGTTGGGAGGAGTCTCCCACCTTTAGGGGCGAGTCCCCTCTACCTTGTCTGAGGTGGTATACGAGCTCCCTCTAAAACCCAGGTGGCAGGGGTCTTCTGCTTGGAGTGGAGAGTCACCTGCCTGTGGTGGTATATGAACTCCCCTAATAACCAGGTGTTAGAGGTATCCCAAATAGTGGTTTGAGTCCCATATATCCTGGCTGCAGCTATTTACAAGCTCCCCTCAATAGCCAAATTGGAGGGGTCTCCCGCCTGGAGGAGCAAGTACCCTCCACTCTGGTTAAGGCAGTACACAAGCTCCCTGAGATAAATAGGAGGAAAGGGTCTCCTGCCTAGAGGGGCGAGTCACTTCTACCCTGGCTGCAGCGGTATAAGAGGTCTTCCTCAATACCCAGATTGTAGGGGTCTCTTGCCTGGAGGGGCGAACACCTTTACCATGGTTGCCAAATTATAGGAGCTCCCCCTGACACTCAAGTGGGAGGGGTCTCCCGCCTGGAGTGGCAAGTCCACTCTATCCTGCCTGCAGTGGTATATGAGCTTCCCCTGACAACCACTTGGGAGGGGTCTCCCGCCTAGAGGGGTGAGTCGCCTCTACCTTGGATTCGGCGGTGTATAAGCTACCCCAGACACCCAAGTTGGAGGAGTCTCCCGCATGGAGGGGCGACTCCCTTCTATGCTGGATTGGGTGGTATATGAGTCCCTCCACCCTACACTTAGGTGGGAGAGGTCTACGGCTTGGAGGGGAGAATCCACTCTACCCTGGCTGTGGCGGTAAAGGAGCTCCCATGACATCCTGGTCGGAGGGGTGTCCCAGTTGGAGGGGAGAGTCCTCTCTACCCTGGCTGCTGCTGTATACATGCTCTCCTAGACACCCAGGTGGAAGGAGATTTTCAACCGGTGGGGCAAGTTGCCACTTCCCTGGCTAAGGTGGTATAAAATCCCCCACACACACTCAGGTGAGAGGGGTCTCCCGCTGGAATTGCGAGTCCCCTCTACCCTGGCTGGTGCCCTATAAGTGCTGTAGGAACACCCAGGTTGAAGGGTCTCCCGCCTAACAAGGCGAACCCCACTTCCCTGGCTGTGGCAGTATACAAGCTCCCCATGACACCCAGATGGGAGGAGTCTCTCGCCTGTAGGAGAGGAGTGAGTCCCTTGTATCCTGACTGCAGAGTTATTCAAGCTCACCCCAACAGCCATGTGGGAGGAGTCACCGGCCTGGTATAAGGGGTCTCTTGCCTGGAGGGGCGAGTCCCCACTCTCTTGGCTGTGGTGGTATATGAGCTCCCCCTGACACCCAGGTGGGAGGGGTATTCACCTGGAGTGGCAAGTCCCCTCTATTATCGGTGTGGCAGTATACGACCTCCCCCTGACACCCTGGTGGGAGGTGTCTGTCACCTGGTGCATCAAGTACCCTCTACACTGGCTGCAGTGGTATATGAGCTCCCCCCACACCCAGTTAGGAGGAGTCTACCATCTGGAGGGGCAAGTCGCCTCTACCCTGGCAAAGGTGGTATATAAGCTCCCTGAGACACCCAGTTGCGGGGAGTCTCCCACCTGGAAGGTAGCGTCCCCTGGATCCTGCCTGTGGTGGTATAGGAGCTCCCACTGACACCCAGGTTTTAGGTATCTCCTGACTGTAGGGGTTAGTCTCCTCCAACCTGTCTTTGCAGATATAGGTGCTCCACCTACATCCATAGGGGAGGTGTCTTGTGCTTGTTGGGGAGAGTCCTTTTTATTCTGGATGCTGCTTTATAGGAGCTCCCCTCCCCCATACCAAGGAGGGAGGAGTATCCCCCCTGAAGGGGCTGGTCCTCTCTACCATGGCTGCATTGGTTTACTAGATTTCCCAGGAGGGAGGTGTCTCTTGCCTGGAGGGTGACTCCCCCAAAATTTGGCTGTGCTGGTAAAGGCTCTCCCCCTGAAACTCAAGTGGGAGAGTCTCCAGCCTGGAGAGATGAGTCCCCTCTACCCTGGATGCAGTGGTATGGAAGGTCCCCCTACACCCAGGTGGGAGGGGTGTCCTGCCTCAAGTTGCATGTCCCATCTACCCTTCTATGGCAGTATATGAACTCCACTGACAACCAGGTGGACGGAATCTTCCACCTGGAGGGTTGATTCCTCACAACCTTGGCTATGGCTGTTTAGGAGCTTCCATGACACCCAGGATATGGGGTCACCGGAATAGAGGGGCGAGTCTCCTCTACACTGGCTGTGGGAAATAAGAGCTCCCCGTGACACCCAGGTGGGAGGGGTCTACTTCCTCCAGTGTGAGTCCCCTCTAGCCTGCCTATGGCAGTATATGTACAGCCCTGACAATCAGGTGGAAGAGATTTTCTATCTGGAGGGTCGAGTTCCCTGTCTCCTGGCTCTGGTGGTATAGGAGGTCCCTGCAACACCCAGTTCATTGGGTGTCCCTACTGGAGAGGCGAATCTCCTCTAAACTGGCTGTGGGGTTGTAAGAGGTCCCCTGACACACAGGTGAGAGGGGTTTTCCTGGAGCAATGAGTCCCCCCCTACCTTGGCTGTGGTGGTATACAAGCTCTCCCAGAAACCCATGTGGGAAGGGTCTCCCACCTGGAGGAGCAAATCTTCTCTACTTTGGCTAATGCGGTGTACAAGTGCCACCCTACAAACAGGTGGGAGTGGTCTTCTTCATAGACAGGTGAGTCTCCACTACCTTGACTTTGGCTGAATACAAGCTTCCCTGACTCCTAAGTAGGAGGGATATCCCACCAGGAAGGGCAGGTCCCCTCTACTTTAGCTCTTGCCAAATGAAAGCTCCCAGTACACCCAGGTGGGAGGTGTTTTATGCCTGCAGGGGCATGTTCTCTCTATCCTGGCTGTGGCAATACAAGTGCTCCTGCCAACACCCTATTGGAGGCATCTCCCGCCTGTAAGGGTGAATCCCCTCTACACAGGCTGCTGCAGTAATCAAGCTCCCTCAGACACCAGGTGGGAAGCGTCTCCTGATTGGATGGGCAAGCCCCTTCTATCTTTGTTGAAGATGTAGAGGAGCTCACCAATACACAAAAGTGGGAGGTGTCTCCCTATTGGAAGGGCAAGTCTTCTCTACCCTGGCTGCAGCAGTGTAGGAACTCCCCCAGATACCCAGGTGTTAGGGGTCTTCTGCCTGGAGGGGCAAGACCCCTCTACCCAGGCTAAAGGGTTATAGGAGTTACTCCAATTCCAAGGTAGAGGTGTTTCTAACCTGGAGGTGTGAGTTGCCTCTACCCTGGCTGCTGGGCTATATAAGCTCCACCTGAACCCAAGTGACAGGGGTCTTTCACCTGGAGGGTCTAGTCCACTCTACCATTACTGCAGTGGTTAAGAAGCTTCCCCATGACACCCAGATGGGAGGTATGTCCTGCCTAGATTGGTGACTTCCCTCTACCCTGCCTGAGAGGGTGTACCAGCCTTCCCAGACACCGAGGTTGGAGGAGTCTCCTGCTTGGAGGGGCGATTCCCGTCTTCCCTAGATGCAGTGGTTTCCTAGCTTTCCTTGACACCATGTTGAATGGGTCTCTACACTGGAGGGTAGAGTCCCCTCCACCCTGGCTTCTTTGGTAAAGAATCTCCCCCTGACACCCAGGTGGGAGGGTCTCCAGACTGGAGAGGTGAGTCCCTTCTACCCTGGCTGCAGTGGTTTTTGAGGTCCCCCCTACACCCAGATGGGAGGGATCTCCACAACCAGTGGCGAGTTCCCACTTGTGGCAGTATATGAACTTGTGGCAGTATATGAACTTCCCTGACCACCAGGTTGATGGGATCTTTCGCCCGGAGGGTCTAATCCTCTCTCCCCTAGATCAGGCCTCTTAGAAGCTCTCCCTGACACCAAAGTTATGGGGTCTCCTACACTGGAGATTCCCAAGACACCCAGGTTTAGGGGTCTCCTGCCAGGAGCAATGAATCCCCTCTACCTTGGCTGTGGTTG
The DNA here is from genome assembly GCF_048772815.1 of Callospermophilus lateralis. Classification (NCBI taxonomy): domain Eukaryota; kingdom Metazoa; phylum Chordata; class Mammalia; order Rodentia; family Sciuridae; genus Callospermophilus; species Callospermophilus lateralis. The sequence continues at coordinate 111,895,424 of NC_135313.1, read as the reverse complement.
TAAAAAGGTCTCGAAGACACCTAGGTGGGAAGGGTATCCCGTCTGGAAGGGGTGTCAACTCTACTTAACTCTTGCCATAGAAGAGCTCCCAGGTGGGAGGGATCTTCCGCCTGCTGGGACATCTTCCCTCTACCCTGGATTTGGATTTGGCAGTAAAGGATCTCCCCAAGAAACCCAGGTGAGAGGGGTCTCTCATCTGTAGGGGCGAGTCCCCTCTAACCTGGCTGATGCAGTAATCAAGCTCCCCTGCCTACCCAGGAAGGTGGGGTCTCCCGATTGGAGGGCAGAGTCCCCTCTACTCTGGTTGCAGATTTATAGTAGCTCACCCAGTCATCCAGGTTGGAGGGGTCTCCCGATTGGAAGGACAAGTATGCTCTATCCTGACTGCAATGATTTCAGATCTCCCCCTGACATCCAGGTCGGAGAAATCTCCCTGGCTGCTATGGTATAGGAGCTCCCCGACACCCAATTGGGGGGAGTCTGCGGCCAGTAGGCTAGAGTTTTCTCTACCCTTCTGCAGAGGTATAGGAGCTCCCCAGGTGGAATAGGTCTCACTTCTGGAGATAGAGATCCCTCTAACCCAACTGCAGTGTTATAGGAGCTCCCCTAACACCCAGGTTGGAGGGTTCTCTTGCTTAAAAGCCTCTATTCTGGCTGCTGTGGTATAGGAGACCCTAGCTACATACCAAGATGGTAGGGTTCTCCCGCCTGAAGGGGCTTGTCCCCTTTACCATGGCTAAGGCAGTATAGGAGTTACCCCCATTCCCAGGTGGGAGGTGTCTCTCACCTGTACGTGAGAGACACCTCTACCCTGGTTATTAGGGTATATGAGCTTCACCTGACACCAAGGTAGGAGGGGTTTTCTGCCTGGAGGGTTGAGTCTCCTCTTCCCTGGCTGCAGAGGTTAAGGAGTGCCACTTGACACACAGGTTGGAGGGGTCTCCAGCCTAGAAGGGTGATTTACCTGTACCCTGGCTTCAGGGGTTTATCAGGTTCTCAGAGACCCAGGTGGGAGGGGTCTCCTGATAGGAGGGCGAGTACCCTCTATTCTGGTTGCTATGGTATAGGAGCTCCCCCCCATACCAAGATGGGAGGTATCTCCCACTGGAAGTGGTGAGTCCCCTCTACCCTGGCTCTCAAGATACACGAGCTCCCACACACACACCCAGAGGGGAGTGGTCTCGTTCCTTGAGGGGTCTTCCGCCTGGAGGGTCCTCTACAATGGCTGTGGCAGGATAAGAGCTCCCTCTGACAACCAGGTGAAAGGGGTCTCCCGCCTGGAGGGGCGAGTCTCAGCTACCCTGGATGTACCTGTATACCTGCCCCCCAAAACACCCAGTTGGAAGGAGTCTCCTAATTGAAGGGGCGAGTCCCCTCTACCCTGGCAAAGGTGGAATACAAGCTCACCCTGGCACCAAGATAGGAGGGGTCTCTCGCCTGGAGGAGTGTGTCCACTGTATCCTGGCTGCAGCAGAATATGACTTTCCCTGACGTCCATGTGGGAGGGTTCTTCCAGCTGGATGTGTGAGTCCCGTCTACCCTGGCTCTGGTGGTATTGGAGCTCCTCCCAACACCCTGGTTTTGGGCATTCCCGGCTGGAGAGGCGAGTCCCCTCTACACTGGCTGCAGTTGTATAGGAGCTCCCTCACAACCCAGGTGAGAGGGGTCTCCCTCCTGGAGCAATGAGTTCCCTGTACCCTTGATGTGGCAGTATACAATCTCCTCCACATGGGAGGGGTCTGCCGCCTGGAGGGGCAAGTCTTCTCTACCTAAGGTGGTATACAAGTGCCTCCCTACACACAGGTAGGAGTGGTCTTCCACATCGTCAGGCAAGTCCCCTCTACCTTGGCTGTGGTGGTATACAAGCTCCCCTGACACCCAGGTGGGAGGGATATCCCGACTGGAAGGGTGAATTGCCTCTACTTCATCTCTTTCCATATAAGAGCTCCTATTACACCCTGGTGGAGGGGTCTTCTGCCTACAGGGGCGTATTCCCTCTAACCTTGCTGTGGCAGTATTGGATCTCCCCAGGACATCAAGATGAAAGGGATCTTCCACCCAGAGGGTAGAGTTTGCTCTACCCCGCCTGCAGTGGAATTGGAGCTCCCCAGCCATCCAGGTGCGAGGGGTCTCCTGCTTGAAGTGGAAATTACCCTCTACAATTGCTGCGGTGGTATAAGATCTCCCCCTGATACCCACATAGGAGGGGTCTCTCACCTTGACAGGCGACTTCCCTGTATCCTGGCTGCAGGGGTATGCAAGCTCACCCCCCACACCCAGGTGGAAGGGGTCTCCTGCCTGGAAGGGCGAGAGTACACTACACTTTGGCTGGTGCCATACAAGAGCTCCCAGGACACCCAGGTATGAGAAATCTCCTGCCTGCAAAGGCTAGAGTCCTCTACCCTGTCTGCAGCAGTATAAAAATTTCTCAGGAAACCCAGATGGGAGGAGTCTCCCACCTGGAGGGGCGAGTCCCCTCTACCCTGGCTAGGGCAGAATACAAGCTTGCCCTACCACCAAGATGGGAGGGGTCTTTTGCCTGGAGAAGCCTGTTTATTCTACCTTGGGTGCAGCAGTATATGAGTTATCTCTGACACTCAGGTGGGAGGGGTCTTCCTCCCGGAGGGGCTACTTGGCTCACCCCTGGCTGGCACTGTATAAGAACTCCCCCAGACATCCAGGTGTGAGGAGTCTCTTGCCTAGAGGGGTGAGTCCCTTCTACCCTGGCTGCAGTGGTATAGGAGCTCCCCCAGACACCCAGGTGGGAGAGGGCTCCCACAAGGAGGAGCAAATCCCCTCTACCCTGGATATGGTGGTATAGGAGCCCCACCACCATACCCACATGGGATGGGTCTCCAATATAGATGGGCGAGTCCCCTCTACCCTTGCTGCTGCAGTATATTAGGTTCACCTTACACCCTAGTGGAAAGGGTCTTCCGTCTGGAGAACTAAGAACCCTTTGCCTAAGTGCTGTAGTATATATGCTCGCCTGACACCCAGGTGGGAGGTGTCTCCCGCCTAGAGGGGTGAGTCCCCTCTACCCTGGATAAGGTGTTATACAAGCTCCCAGCTACACCCAGGTGGGAGGGGTCTTATCCTGGAGGGGAAAGTCCCCACTACCCTGGCTACAATGGTATATGAGCTCCTCCACACACACCCAGTTGGGTGGGGTCTCCCACCTGGAGGGCGAGTCCCCTCTACCCTGGCTGGCACAGTATACTAGCTTCACCTGACACCGAGGTTGGAGGGGTCTACTGCCTGGAGGGTCATGTAACTTCTACTCTGGCTGTGGTGGTATAAGAGCTCCCCGTGACACCCAGGTTGAAGGGGTATTTGCCTGAACGGGCGATTCCCCTCTACCAGGGTTGTGGCAGGATAAGAGCTCCCCCTGACACCCTGGTAGGAAGGATAGCCCTCCTAGAGCAGGGAATGCCCTCTACCCTAGCAGTGCAGGTATACAAACTTCCCCAGACACCCAGTTGGGTATCCCGACTGGAGGGGCAAGTACCCTCTACCCTGGATTTGGTTGTATACTAGCTATACAAGACCCCAGCACCCAGGTGGGAGGACTCTCCCACCTAGAGGGGTGAGTCACCTCTACTTTGGCTGGTGCCATATAAGAGCTCCTAGGACACTCACATGGTAGGAATCTCACAACTGGAGGAGCGAGTACCCCCTACTCAGGCTGAGAGGTATAGGAGCTTCCCCAGTCACCCAGGTGGGAGGGGTTTCCTGACTGGTGGTTCTAGTCTTCTCTAACCTGGATGCAGTTGTAAAGGAGCTACCCTGACATCCAGGTGGGAGGGGTCTCTCGCCTGGAGGGGCGAGATCCTAGTAACCTAAATCGGCAGTTTAAGAGCCCCCCCCCCAGGCACCTAGGAGATAGGGGTCAAGAGCCTGGAAGGGTGAGTGCCCTCTAACTTGGATGCTGTGGTATATGAGCTTCCTTTACACCAAGGTTGGAGGGGTCTTTACCTTGAGAGGCGAGTCCCCTCTATCCTGGTTGGGGCAGTGTAGTAACTCCTTAGACACCCAGTTGGGAGGCATCTCTTGCCTGGAGAAGTGAATCCCTTCTACTCAGCCTGTGGAGGTATAGGAGATTCCCCAGACTCCAAGGTGAAAGGGGTCTCCCACCTGGAGTGGGCGAGTCCCTGCTACCCTGGCTACAGCTGTATAGGAACCCCCAGTACCAACCCAACTGTGAAAGGTCTCTTGCTTAGAGGGGCAAATCCCTGCTACTCTGGCTGGTGCCTCCAAATGAGCTCCCCCTGAATCCCAGGTGAAAGGGGTATTCTGCCTGGAGGAGAGTCCCTGATCCTGGCTGCAGTTGTACAGGATGCCACCCTCCCTCTGGGCACCCAGGTGGAAGGGATCTCATGACTGTAGTGGGCTGAGCTACAATCCAAGCTAGCCTGGACACCAAGGTATGAGGGGTCTCTTCCCTGGAGGAGCCAGTCCACTCTACCCAGGCTTCAGAGGTATAAGAGTTCCCACAGACAACCATGTCCTTTTTCATTCACCCAGACCCAGGTGCAAGCACTTGGCTCCCCATTACTTGAGCCAACGGCTGTCCCTTGATTTCAGGCCCCTTTTACCTCTCCGCTCCTGTACCTCCCCTCTGATTCTCTCAGGCTGTAGTATACTGGCACTGCTCTGAACCTCCGCTCCCCTTGCTTCTTCCTAGCCTATGCTACTTGAATGGGTCCTGGCAGCCCCACCACCCCCACTTCCGCACACCAGGTTTCCCCTCACAGTACACTATTTGGCCCCTCCTTTTGTCCAGGTCCCTCTCTGAGGATCTCCTCACGTGGGGCAGAGGAGCTGAATTGACTAACTTCTGAACCCTGAATGCTCCCTATGAGAAACACAGCCCTGCAACTTGACTGAGTCACATCACTGCATGAACCTGGAGGCATGACAGTTAACATGGACTTGTTTCAACCCAGCCCTGAGCAATCCCCTCCCTTTTCACCCCTCCCCTCTTGCCTTGACTGCTGCCCTCACCACAACCCAGCCCTCCCTAACCCTGACCTTTGCCCTTGAGTCCCTAGGCCTGGGCCTTCACCTGAGCCCCTGACAACATTCCTCATGGCCCTTGGCATAGCAAGGAGTCTCTTCCTGTTGGGTCTGACCTGGGATTCCCTTGCTTGGGCCTGTTAGTGGGCTCCCCTATGTGCCACATGGCTTCTCCTGGTCCTCACAAAACCTGTTCTTCCCCTACCCCTGGTGCTTTTTACTGGTGCTCACATATCTCTTGCTCCTTGGGTCCCCCATCACCTTGATTGCTTGGGTCTCTTGCCTGGGTGCCTGGCTTGGGTCCTGGGTCTCACCCCTATGCGCACCCATCCCAGACCCTCTGCCGTGTCTTCCCTTCCCCCTCCTTCTGGCCACCTTCCTGTTCATGGCCTCCTTTGCCATGACCCTGGCCTTAGATTCTTGTCTGATCCAGCATGCCTTAAGGGAAACAATGCCCTGTATATCCCCTGAGCTTCTTACTCTCCCTGAGTGCCTGGCCCTGCATCAGGAACCTTCAAACCTGGAGGTGGCCCTGTGCCCGGATACTGATTGTCACCTGATGGATACCCTGCCTTTTCTCCCAAATCTTGTCCACTGTCCTGATACCCTTGGCCAAGGCCTCGCAATTGGCTCTCAGTTCCATGGCCTGGTTCCTCGCTAGAGCCTCTGATGGCCAATCTTGCTCACTGCTTTCCGTGGCATTGTTTGTGGGCCCATCGCTGGGGCCGCTTCCCTGCTCCCCTTAGCTTCCCTATACTACAGAACCCTAGGGCAGGCCGGACTTCCTGTGCTGACATTCCCTGATCTCCTCTTGCCTGAGCCTTCTGATAGGTCCCCTGCCTTGGCTCCTTGCTGTGGTCATGGCCCCCACTTCACCCAAACACCACCTGCGGCCCTTCAGGCTGTGCTCTCCTTTGGCGCTCCTGTCCTTTCTGTCTCTGTGATGCCCACTTTCCGGATGTCCTACACAGGACGCTCACCTGGGCCAGGATACTTGACCTGGCTTCTTGGCCCTGGGGCACTTTGGGAAACATATCACTGTCCCTGCCTGGGCCCTTTGTCCTCCCTCAGCCTGGGCCCTGCTCCTGAACCCTGACACCCTGCAGTGCACCTGGGCCTTAAGCCCTTCTCCCCCTGTGCTACCCACTCCATTTTCTCCCCTCTCATTGTCCCCCCTCCATGTTTCTTTTCATTTATCCAGACCCAGGTGCTAGCAATTGGCTCACCATTTCTGGGCCTGGCACCTTCCTTGATACACTGGCTACACTTCTTGAGGACCCTTTATCTCCTTTGGTTTCATGCCCCTCTTGATTGCCCCTACTAGCCTCCCATCTGATCCCCTCACATGATGGTATCCTGGCACTGCGTGCACCCTCCTCTCCCCCTGCTTCTCCCTAGCCTATGCTGCTCTCATGGGTCCTGAAATCCCGACACGCCCGCCACTTCCACACACCAGGTATCCCTTCACATTACCCTCTTTTGCCCCTCCTTTAATCCAGGTCCCTCTCTGAGGATCTAATCACCAGGGGAAGAGCAGCAGAATTGGCTTGCCTCTGCGCCCTGAATGTTCCAAATGGGAAACACAGTCCTGCTACTTTCCAAAGTCCTGCTCACTGTCTGAACTTTGAGCCCTGGCAGTTAAGATGGAGTTGCTCCAACCCAGCCCTGAGCCATCCCCTCCCTTCTTTCCCCTGCCTTCTGACCTTGTATGCTGCCACTACTGCATCCCAGCTATACCTAATCCTGACCCTTTGTGCTTGGGTCTCTGGGCCTGAGCATTCACCTGAGCCCGTGACCATGTTCTGTATGGCTCTTGGCATAGCAAGGAGTCTCTTCATGTTGGGTCTGACCTGTGATCCCCTTGTTTGGGCTCACCTGCGGACTCCCATAGGTGCCCCTTGGCTTCTCCAGATCCTCACGCAGCCCCTTCCTCCCCTTCACCTCATGCTTTTTCTGGCACTCATGGGTCTCTTGCTCCTTGGGTCACCCATCTCCATTGATCTTGTGGGTCCCTTGCCTAGGCACATGGCGTGGGTCCTGGGTCTCACCGCTATGAGCACCCAACCTGACCCCCTGTTGCCATCCTTTTTACCCACTTCCATTTCCTTGCCTCCTTTGCCAGGACCGTGTCTGTAGATTCTCATCTGATCGAGGGTGCTGTGCTGCAGTCCGGCTGCAGCAAAATAACGGGGGGGGGGGGTGACGAACAACTTGTTTACATTGATACAGCAGGAGTAGGAGCCATTTATTGTAGGACAGGAATGGTATTTATACATTTCATACAGCTTATCTAATTAACATAAAATAGATACAGCAGTCAACCAATAATGAATCTCCACACTTAATGGATCCTTGGCCTTACTTCAAGAACCACTCCCTCTGGCATTTTTCCAGGCGCCATCCAGACTTGTTTACGGACTCTAACATTTCTCTGGCAAAATGCCAGATGCCATCCTGACTTGTTTACAGATTTTAATATTTCCCCCTTTTTGTTTAATTTAAATAACGACCATAGTAGTTTTTATACAAACACCATAAATAATCTGCTACAAGCAGAAGGGGAGGATACAAAATGCCACAATATTAAGCCAATTGATGGCTCCATGCAAGAAGTCCTTGGAAAAATTATACCAGCAATGACACCGTTTGCAAAGATACCGAGTTACAATTTGTTGTAAATTACAGTTCGTTATCTCAGTCCAGGTAAAGCAGTTTCTCAATAGATTAACTCACAGTTCAGGTAAATCACAATCCAGGTAAGTTCTGCAGGCACCTAGCTTAAATCACAGTCCAGGTAAGTTCTGCAGGCAGCTAGCCTAAGCTGTAGCCACAGAAACAGCAACAGCTCCAAAGTCTCCTCCATTTCTCAGCCGAAGTTTCGTCTGGTTCTCAGCAACACTGTAAATTCTTCCACTTTTGTTTTCATCCGCACTGGAAGGAAGGCAGGAATTCTGGATGGCTAAAGAAAATCCTGTAGCATTCCACTAAGAAAACAACCTTCCGAACAATTTATTATATTATCTCAAGGTTTTTTTTTTTTTTTTTTTTACATTTGAAACAAGCCTTAATAGTGCTCATTACTCATTAGCTTCCAGGTGTGGGAGAACCATTTTAGTTACTGGCAGTGAAAATGATCAAACTTCAGTGGCACCATTTTCGTCCTCCATCCGGCTGCAGCAACCTTGGGCAGCCCCAGACAGGGAGTGTCCAGGGACTCAAACTGCCATCCGGCACAGGGAGCAAGAGCCTTTGAGACCGTGCCTCCGGGTCAGGTCTAGATTTGGCCTCTCGCAGTGACTTCCCACTCCATGGTCAGGGGGCGGGGAAGAGCCGGCAATTGCCGCTTGGAAAATCCATGCTGCGCCATGACCACTTGGGCACTTGGCAGCCACCACCGATTCATGCACCCTCCGGTAACAAAAAGTATTCAGTAATCGCCTTTTGCTGCAACTTTTTTCCTGATAATCCTTCTTCTTCTGAACTTTCTTTTTCTTTCTGACTAGAGTTTTTGAGCTTTTATCAACATATGCCCTAATTGCTCTTGGTTCCTTTCGGGGGCTCTCTTTCCTCAGTAATTTACTTCTCACCCCTTTCATATTTTCATCGTAAAGACAATACAATACACCAAGACAGAACAAGACACAAACATACTGTATAAATCTTCTCCATTTTTTCAAAATGGCCACTTTTCCTCTTGCCTTATCTTCCTAGTGACGAGCAGATTGCTCCCGTCCTATCTATGGACCGGCAGCTTTTTTTCATTTACCACCGAGGGTCCTGGGGCTCCCCATACGGGCCAACATCTGCCGCAGTCCTGCTGCAGCAAAATAACCAGGGGGTGACAAACAACTTATGTACATTGATTCAGCAGGAGTAGGAGCCATTTATTGAAGGACAGGAACAGTATTTATACATTCTACACAGCTTACCCAATTAACATAAAATAGATACAGCAGTCAACCAATAAGGAATCTCCACACTTAATAGCTCGTTGGCCTTACTTCACAAACCACTCCCTCTGGCAAAATGCCAGGCGCCATCATGACTTGTTTACAAATTTTAACAGTGCTGTATGGGAAACAAAGCACTTCTCCTGGACTGGACCCCTTGTTCTACCTGGGTGCCTTGTCAGGCACCAGGAACCCTGAAACCTAGAGGTGGCCCTATTCCTGGAGTCTGACTGCCCCCTGCTGGATCCCTGTTTTCCTTCCCAAATCTTGTCCACTGTCCTGATCCCACTGCCCAAGGCCTGGCCCTTGGCTCTCTTTTCCCTTGACTGTTTCTTACCTTGAGAGTCTTGGGGCCCTTCTTGTTCCGTGCTTCCCTGGGCTTCACCGTGGACAGTACCATCTCTCCTTGGCTTCCTTGGACATCAGAACCCAATTGTCACCAGCTTGCCTGGCACCACCCTTACCTGACCTTCTCTGGCCTGAGTCCCTCTGTTGGTGCCTATCCTCGGCTCCTTTCTGGAGTCCTGGCCTGCACCCTCATCAACACCCTTCCTCTGCCCTTTCATACTGTATCCTCCTTGATCCCTGCTGTTGACCCTGTCCCTGCTGGGCCCGTTTCCAAGATTCCTTTTCCAGGATGGTCACCATGTTCAGGGGACTGGAACTTTGTGTTTGGCCCTGTTGGCTGTTTTAGGGAAAATGTAGATGTGCCTCTTGCCAGGGACTTTGGATTCTCTATGCCCAGGCTTTGCTCCTGGATCCTGACACCCAGCAATGAACCTGCCCCTTAAGCCCTCCTCTCCCTGTGCCACCAACTACTGTTCCTGCCTTTTCTCCCCTCCTCTGCCCTGTCTGTTTTCATGGGACCCAGGACTGGGTCCTGGCATTTGGCTCCCCATTCTTTGGCCTGGCTCCTTGCTGCATGCCCTGGTCGCCCTTCTGGAGGACCCTGTCCCTGTCCCTTGATTTTAGGCCCCTTGCTTGGCCTCCTCCTGTTTCTCCCCTCTGTTCCCCTTATAGTGTGGTTTTGTCATTGCAAGGTCACTGCCCTCCCCCTGCTTCTCCGTAGCCTAGCCTCCTCCAATGGTTGTTTTCTCCCCACCGACACCCCCCAATCCCGGATTAAAGGTATCCCTCACATTGTCCTTCTTTTTTTCTTGTCTCTCTCTGAAGATCTACTCACCTGGGGCAGAGGAGTAAAATTTGCTGGCCTCTGTGCCCAGAAGGATCCCTATGGGAAACACAGCCCTGATCCTCCCTGGGCTCTCTTTAGCACCCAAACTTGCAAACTGGCAGTGGACTTAGGCCTAGTGATGACCTTGTCTTGGTCAATCTCCTCCCATCCTTCTCCTGCCCTCTAGCCTTGAAACCTGCCCCTAAGCCAACCCAGCCCTTTCTAACCCTGATCCTTCACCCTACAGTCCCCTGGCCTGGCTGCCAGCCTGAGCTCCCTACTGCATTACTCAGGTTGCATTGCTTTCTGTGGTGTCCCTTCCTGTCATGTCTGACCTGGGTGCCCTAGTTTTAGCACCCAAGTTTGCTCTGCTCTGTGCCCTTTGTGCAGCCCTCAGTCTCTTCATCCTAGTACTTTTTCCTGGAGAAGGGGCCTGCTGCTAATTGGGTCCCTCATACATTTCAGAGGGGTTGATCTCATAATTGAGCTCCTTGATTGGGTGCTGGATCTTGCCCCTCTCTGCACCCGCCAAGACCCCCAACTGTGCCCTCAGATCACACTCCTCCTGGACCCTGTCCCTTGCTTGGCCCTTTGGCCTGGTCCCTGGCCCTTTATCCTCATCTGGGTCATGGCTCCTTATGGGAAACAGAACCCTGACCCTCGACTGGGCTACTTGTTCTCCCTAAGCCCTTGGGGCAGCACCAAAAACCTTGACACCTGGCAGTGATGCTGGGCCCCGAACCTTCCCCTCGCCTGCTGGATTTCCTCCATTCATTGTCCAGCCCTGTCCACTGTACTGAGCCCCCTGCCCCAGCAGTAGACTTTGGCTCTCCATTCCATGGACTGGCTACTCTCTTGAGCCTCTGGGGGTCCTTCTTGTTCTGTGCTTCCCTGAGATTGAACTGTGAGCCTCGCTGGGCCCACTTCCCTGCTACACTTGTCTTCCTTGCATCTCACAAACCTAGTGCAGCCCCAGCCTGGCTGAACCTACCCTTACCTGCATTCCCATAGCCTGGGCCCTCCTCTGTGTCCCTAACCTTGGCTCCTTTTTTCAGTCCTGACCCGCACCCCACAAATACCCTTCTTCCAGCACTTCACCTTGTGCCTTCCTTTGGCCCTCCTGTTGTCCTTGTCAATGCTGTGCTCCTTTTCCAGATCGCCTTCCCAGGATTCACACCAGAGCCAGAAAATGTAGCAGTGAAGTTTTCCCCTGCAGTATTTTTTTAGAAAAAGTTAGCAGTGCCCCTTGCCTGGAGGCTTTGGCCTCCATTAGTCTGGGCCGTGCTACTCAATCCTGACACCTGCAGTGAATCTGGGCCATGATCCCTCCTCTTTCTGTGCCACCTGTTCCCCTTACTCCTCTTTCTCTGCATATACTGCCATGGCCAGGAATGAGTGGACTCATCCTTCCAGATGGAAGAACCCTCAAACCTGGGTTTTGGGGAGGGAGCTTCTACACTGTTGCAGCCAGGATAGAGAGCACTTGTCTCAAAAGGCAGGAGACCCCTCCCACCTGGGTGTTGGGGGAACTCAAAACAGGCACAGCCATGGTAGATGCGACTTGCCCCTCCAGGTGGGAGACCCCACCCACCTGGGTTTCAGGGGGAGCTCATTTACCACCACAGCCAGGGTAGAAGGTATTTGCACTTCCAGTCCCCTCTACCCTGGCTAACTTGTTATACAAGTTTCCTGAAACACCCAGGTGGGAGGGGTCTCTTTCCTGGAGGGGCGAGTCCCATCTACCCTGGCTATGGCTGTATAGGAGCCCCGCCAGCACCAGACATCTAGTTGGGAGTCCTCTTTTACCTGGAGGGGCAATTCCTCTCTTCCCTGGCTTTTTTGGTATAAGAGCTCTCCCTCACACCCTGGAGGGAAGTTTCTCTTGCCTGGAGGGGCCAATATTCTGAACCCTGGCTAAGGTGGTACACAAGCTACCCTGAGGTGGGAGGGGTTTCCTGTCTGGAGGGGCAAGTCCCCACTACCCTGGCTGCAGTGGTATAAGGGCTTCCCCACCCTGTCACCCAGATGGGTGGGGTCTCCAGCCTTGAGGGGTGGGTTCCCTCTACCCTAGCCCCCTTCAACACCCAGGTGGGAGGCATCTCTAGCTTGGAGGGGTGCGTCCCTGTACCCTGGCTGCAGCATTATAACAGCTCCCTTTAACACCAAGGTGGGATGCGTCTCTCTCCTGGAGTGGCATATACACTTTTCCCTGGCTTCCATGCTATAGGAGCTCTTCCCTGACACCCTGGTCGGAGGGTTCTCGCTCCAGGAGTGGCAACTGCTCTGTATCTTGGCTAAGGTGATATACAATCTCCCCAGAACACCCAGGTGGAGGAACTAGTTCCCACTACCCTGTCTATAATGGTATAAGTGTTACCCCCACATACACAGGTGGGAGGGGTCTCTTGCCTAGAGTGTTGAGTCCCCTTTTTACTGCCTCTGTGGTATAAGATCTCCTCTGACAAGCAGGTTTTAGGGATCTACCATGTAGAGGTGCAAGTCCCCTCTCTCCTGGCTGCAGCGATATACAGCTCCTCCCCATATCAAGATGGGAAGGGTCTCCTGCCTCAAGGAGCTAGTACCTTACACCCTGGCTAATGCAATATACAAGCTCCTGGACACCCATGAATGATGTATCTCATGCCTGGAGGTGCAAATTCATCTCAACCCTGGCTAAAGTGGTCTACAAGCTCCCTGTGACACCAGATGGGATTATTCTCCGGACTTAAGGAGGGAGTCCACTTTTCCCTGGCTGAAGTGGTATACTAGCTTTCTCCAGGTTCTCCCACCTGGAGGCATAAGTTCCCTCTACACTGGCTGTGGCAGTAAAGGAGCTCCCCCCAAAACCCAGGTGGGAGGGCCTCTGGACTGGAGGGGTGAATCCCCTCTACCCTGGCTGCACAGCTATATGAGAATCCACAACCCACAACTAGATGGGAGGGGTCTTACATCTGGAGGGGCATGTCCCCTCTACCCTGGCTGACTGGTAGAAGAGCTCCCCCTGAAAAACTGGTGAGATATGTCTCTCGCCTGGAGCGGCGAGTCCCCTATACCCTGGCTGCAGTGGTAAAGGAGTCCCCTGTCACCCAATTGAGAGGAGTCTCCCACCAGGAGGCTAGAATTCTCTCTACCCTGCTGCACCAATATTGGAGCTCCTGGGGACACCCATGTGGGTGGGTTCTCCTGTCTTGAAAGGTGGATCTCCTGGCTTGAGGGGCAAATCCTCCCTCTCTTGGATGGGGCGGTATATGAGCTCCCTGTGACACCCAGGTAGGTGGGGTCTTTTCCTGGATGGGTGAGTCCTTGTTACTCTGGCTGCTGCAGTATAGGAGCTTTCCCTGACACCCAGATGGAAGAGATCTCCTGTCTGGAGGGGCAAGCCAGCTCTACCCTGGCTAAGGTGGTATACAAGCTTCCTGTGACACCCAGCTAGGAGAGGTCTCCCTCCTGGAGGGTGACTCTACTCTATGTTGGCTTCAGCAGTGTAAGAGCTCCCCCTCAGACTCCTAGGTTGGATGGGTCTCTGAACTGGAGGAGCAAGTATACTCTATGCTGGCTGCTGTGGTTGAGGTTCATATACCGAGGTGGAAGGTGTCTCTTTCCTAGAGGAGCGAGCACCTTTACCATAGTTGCTGTGGTATAGGAGCTCCCCCAGACACTCAGGAGGGATGGGTCTCATGCTTGGAGGGGCAAGTCTGCTCTACTTTGGCTGCAGTGGTGTACAAACTCCAACTGGACACCCACGTGGGAGGGGTGTCATGCCAAGAGGGTCAAGTCCCCTCTATCCTTGATTTGGGGGTGTACAAGCTACCCCCAGACACCCACAACTGAGGGGTCTCTCTTATGGAGAAGCGAGTCTCTTCTACACTGTCTTGAGCAGAATATGAGTCCCCTCCCCCGCACCCTACAACTAGGTGGGAGAAGTCAGCAGCTTGAAGAGGTGAATCCACTCTACCCTGGATATGGTGGTAAAGGAGCTCCCCTGACACTCCAGTGGGAGGCATGTCCCAGCTGGAGGGGGAGATTCCACTCTACCCTGGCTGCTGCTGTCTACATGCTCTCCAAGGCACCCAGGTGGGAGGGGACTTTCAACTGGAGGTGCAAGTCACCTCTACCCTGGATAAGATGGTATGCAAGCCCTGCCCCTACACTCCGGTGTGGGAGGTCTCCCACTGGAGTCAAGAGACCCCTCTACCCTGGCTGGTGCTCTATAAGACCTTCAGGAACACCCACATTGGAGAAGCCTCCCGCATAAAGAGGCAAATCCCTCTATCCTGGCTGTGGCAATGTAAGAGTTCCCCCTGACACCCAGGTGGGAGGGGTCTCCCGCATGGAGGGACAAGTCCTCACTTCCATGCCTAAGGCTGTATTCAAGCTTACCCCACCCCAACACACAAGTGGGAGGGGTCTTTCACTTGCATGGGTGAGTCCCCTATTCCATGGCTGCAAGTTATAGGAGCTTCGCCCACACTCAGGTTTGAGGGTTCTCTTGACTGAAGGGGTGAGTTTCCTCTACCCTGGCTGCAGCAGTATTGGAGCTTCCCCTGATACCCAGGTGGAAGGGCTTTTCTGCCTAGAAGGACTAGTCTCCTCTACTTTGACTGGTGCCCTATAAGGGCTCCCTGGACACCAGGAGGGAGGGATATTCTGCCTTTAGGGAGAAACCCCTCTACCCTGGCTGTTGTAGTACAGGATCTCTTCCACACACCTGGTGGGAGGGGTCTCCCTCCTATTGGGGCGATTTTCCTCTACCCTGAATGATGTGATATTGGAGCTCACCTTGTCAACCAGGTGGGAGGGGTCTCCTGACTGGAGGGAAGAGTCCCCTCTACCCTGGTTGCAGAGGTACAGGAGCTCCCTCAAAACCCAGGTGGGAGAGGTCTCTCTCCTGGATGGTCAAGTCCCTGCTTCCCTGGCTGCAGCTGTATAGGAGCCCCCCCCACACACACAGACACACAAGCAGGTGGGAGCAGTCTCCGGCTTGGAGAGGCACGTTGCCTCTATCATGGCTTCTGGGGTACATGAGCTTCCATGACTCCCAGATGGAATGGGTCCCCCACCTGGAGGGATAAGTTCCCTCTTCTTGGCTTTGTTGATATTTGAGTTCCACATGAAAACCATGTGAAAGGAATCTTCCACCTGGAGGGGAGAATATGCTCTACACTGAATGCAACAGTATACAAGTTTCCCCTGACATGCAGGTGGGAGGGGTCTCCTGCCTCTGTGGTGAGTCCCCTTTACCCTGAATGTGGTGATGTATGAGCTCCCCCAAAAACCCAAGAGGATAAGGGTATCTCCTATAGAGGGTAGAGTCCCTGCTACCCTGGCTGCCATGGTATACAAGCCTTCTCTGACACCCAGATGGGAGGGGTCTCCAATCTAGTCTGGTGAGTCCTTCCTATGCTGGCTGGGATGGTATAGGAGCTCCCCCCTACACCCCCGTGTGTATCTTGAATGGAAGGCCGAGTTCCCAGTACCTTGGCTTCAGCCAAAGAGGAGCTCCCCAGGACACCCAGGTGGAAGGGGTCTCCCACCTGGATGGGAGAGTCCCCTCAACCATGGCTTTGTCAGTATAAAAGCTCCTTCTGACACCCAGGTGGGAAGGGTCTCCCGCCTGGAGGGGCAAGTCTGCACCACTTTGGCTGCAGGAGTGTACAAGCTCCCACAGGACACTCAAGTGGGAGGGGTTTCCTGACTGGAGGGGCGAGTTCTCTGTATCCTGGCTAGGGCAGTATATGAGTTGCCTAGGACACCCAGGTGGGAGGGATCTCCTGCCTAGAGGGCCAAGTCCCCTCTCTTCTGGCTGCAGTGGTATAGGAGCTCCCTCTGACACCCATGTGGGAGGGGTATATTGACTGGAAGGGCGAGTCTCCAGTACCTTGGTTTCAGTCATATAGGAGCTCCCCAGGACACACAGCTGGTAGGGTTCCCTGCTTGGACAGGAGAGTCCCCTCTATGGTGTCTGCAATGGTATAGGAGCTCCCCAGGACATCCACGTGGAAAGAGTCTCCCACCTGGAGGGGCAAGTCCCCTCTACCCTAGCTGTGGTGGTATACAAGCTCCCCCTGACACCCAGGTTGGAGGGGGTCTCCCGCCTGGAGGTGGGAGTCCCTCTAATATGGCTGGAGCCCTGTAAGAGCTCCCTGGGCACCCAGGTGGGAGGTATCTCCCACCTGCAGTGAAACCCCTCTACCCTGGCTCTGGTATTTTAGAAGCCTCCCGCACCACTCTGGTGGGAGAGGTCTCCCCCGTGTAGGGACAATTCCTCTCTACCCTGGCTGCAAATGTATAGGAGTTCCTCCGAACCCTGGTGGGAGTGATCTCTCTCATGGTGGGGCAAGATCCTGCTACCCCGGATGGAGTGATATAGGCACCCCCATCCCAAGACACCCAGGTGGGTGGGGTCTCCATCCTGGAGGGGAGAGTCCACTCTACCCTGGATGCAGTGGTACACCAGTTCTCTCTGATTCCCAGTTGTGAGGGGTCTGCTGCCTGGATGGGTGACTTGCCTCTACCATGGCTGTTGCGGTATATGAGCTCCCTTGACACATAGGTGGAAGGTGTCCCTTGCCTGGAGGGTCGTGTTTCCTCTACCATGGCTCAAGCTGCATATAAGCTCCAAAAGAGACCAACATGGCAGGGGTCTTCCCACTGGAGGAGCAAGTCCACTCTACCCTGGCAGCAGTAGTATAGGAGTTAAACTGACTTTTGCTTTTTTATCTATTATTTGTTTTTTATCTATTATTAATAGTCATCTGAGTTTTTATGAGAGTCATTCCTGGGGAAACGTTACAACAGCTTCTCAGTTCTGCTAGTGCCATTTGTGTACAGTGGGTCCAGGTCATTCTTGACCATGTGGCTTCCCTCGGAAGCATCAGGGATTTCTCCCTTCTCTAATGACCCTCCTCATTATAACAAATGCACTGATTGACTTTTTATTCTCCAGTGATCTCATTAATCTCCCTGATGGGGAGGTTATGTGGCTCAGAGTTGCAAAGCTTTTTAGAGAAGTCTCCTGTTTCCTGGATTCAGACTGTCTCAAAGGGCAAGAGCCAAATATTGGTTTTATTGGCCCTTTTGATTTAACTTTAATTTTAAATTTTAATATTAAACATCCAGTAAATAAATTTTAATAGCTTTATATTAAGAGTACTGGGCTTTAATGTCTATAACTTTATAGTTATTTATCTTTTTATTAATTGGGGTCTGTATTATCCTATCTGTCTTGTAGGTGATGGCTTACTATCTTAATTTAGCTCAGGTTGTGTGTTTTAAAAGCAGTGCCTCTGTAATACATTAACAGGCAATCTATAGATCATTTATAAGAAAAATACAAAATAAAATTAAAAAGAGTGAAAACATATTTAGTTCGTGTAATAGCTACCTTGAATTTTGGCTGAGTTATATATTATATCCCCTGTCTGAGATTTTAGTAATCTTGACAGAAAAAAAAAAAAAAAAACTTTTGAACATAACTTTAAATGATCTCAAATCTGGCCTACTGCTTTTGTAGTCATTTTCACATAAAGATGGGATACAGAGTTTTATCTCAGGTAAGGCAGGACTCTTCATAAATCTTAAGTACTGTAATTCTGAAGCTGATATTTGTCTTTTAAATATTATTTTACAAAGTTTACAAAAATTATTTGAGGTTACATGAACTAACATGTGAGCTAACAACATGAGTTAACACTATATGATATCACATTTAAAACATAAATTAAAGAAAGGCTGGAAATTTTTAACCATTTGTGAAAAGGTAGCAAACTATTCATGTTTTTTTTTTTTCAATATTAACTTTTACATAGATTAGGCTCTCTTCAACTTAAAAATACATTTAAATTGTTTTTCAATGTAAAAATTAATATATAAATTTATATATCTTTTTGATAACAGGTAAATGAATCCTCAATATGTTTTTTAAAGCTTAAAATTACCATACAACCTTAAACCACCAGCTTGATATAATGCTTTTTTAATGCTTCTACCTTACAGACTTATATAAATGCAAGACATGAGCACATTAATAGCATCACAATTACATTGATATTTTTATATTAATCAAGTTTAGCTTATAAAGAAATGACAGTACAATGGTATAAAATAACAGTGATTATTTAACCACTTGTTTAATTTTTATGGATACTAGCTCTAGAAAAAATAAAACTTAAGAAACACAATGTTATGGGTAAACTTATGTTTTAAGAGATTGTAAAAAAAAAAACTTTTACAGATCTTTGTAAATCAATCAGATATCTAACAAAAGTAATCATGAATGAATAATCCCATATTAAATTTACTTTACTTGTTGTATCAAAATATTAAACTTTTTTAGGAAAAGTCCTAGAACCAAGGCATATTAGACATTCTATAGACAATCCAAAAATTGGTGAAAAAACTGAATGATTGGGAGATGCTTGCCAATTGGAAGTAGAGTTCTTTAGTTTTCCATAGTAAGTATTTAATTTCTCTGGCATGAATTACCTGAAATCATAAACTAAACAACTACCTAAACCTAATTTTTAACTGCAGCATTGTGCAATGCTTCAAAAAATCATTCAGATAAGTAGACAGAGGTAGTATAATCCTTACACTGCAGGGAAGGAAGGCGGGAGTTCCCCAAAGCAAAAAAGGGCTTTGGCAGCTGCTGGGAGTCCCTCAGTTCCTCCTTTTACTTACAGGATTAGCTCCTCTTTTGCCGGTGGTGGATCCTATGTTTTTAATTTAGAAGAATCATCAATGGGGGCCTTTTCATCTGAGGAACCACCTTCACTCACCGAAACTATTGATTCCCTGTCCTGAACCTCCATCCAAGTTCCCCGAGTCTTCTGTAACATCTGGAGATAAAAGTGCATCTTTTACCAACTTCCACAATGAAAAAGTAGCTACAGGTAAACTGTCTGGACCCTTTTCCCTTAAATATTTTCGCAAATCTTCTTTTATTGTTCTCAATCAGGAACCATTAAATTCCCTGAGTGCAAAAACCAAGGAGATGCAGTTTCAATAGTAAGCATAAAAGCAGAAGCTGTTTTTCTATTAATTACAATTCCTTGCTCCTTAAGAAAAGTCATAATTGTGTGTTGCATTTGACTTCTTGAGATTTCTGATCCCATGGTACCTCTACCCTTCACTTACCTTTGCCAGTAAGGGGACTCTGTGCTGGCCACCCAGGGACGCCACCTGGCAAAACATTCTTTTCTCTTATCTTCTTAAGACAGCAACAAGGACAGAGTTCAAAGAGATCATACTTTCTCACAGAACTCCTTACTTTGCTAAGCACAGCAAAAATTAACTGTTTGTGTGCTTGAGCTCACATCAGATGAGGGCACTCCAGATGCCCCTGTTAGGGACTAAAGGACCTGACCATATTGACCAGAGGGAAACACCTAAGGAAGACAAGGCAGTTTTGTGTGCAAGCCTTTCACCACCATTGTGCTCATTACCTGGAAAAGTCATACTTCCTCGTACATGGAGAAACCTGGGGCCATAATTGATCTGATGGAGTTCTTTATCCAGACCTAGGATGGGGCCTCAACAAAGAAGGGCTAAAAATAAAGAGATATTAAGAAGACCTCATAGGAAGTCTAAGAGGAAAAAAAATAAGAAAGAAACTGTGCCCAAGAGTTAGAAGGAATTGGAGCCAGCCCTAACCCCTAGCCAAAGCCAGAGCTCATATGCAGACAACAGAGCCCAACAAAGCCTCACGATTGTCCAGAATCTCCCCTCTTTCAGCTTGATAGCCCTTAACATTTCTCTGGATCCCACATCTGCCTAAGAGCACTCTGCCTTATGAAAATTGCAGTAAAGATCAAAAGAGTTGTGCCCAACTGACTCAGAGCTGAGTGTATGAGCCACTGCTGCTGCTGCCCCTCTCCATACCCAGAGGTACCTGGGGGAGGAGGTGCACCATACAAGCATAGCTGCCACAATGCAAGTTTGTTAGGGAAGAGATACTGAGGCTCAAGCAACAGGTGACAAATGCAGTCTTTGTGGAACTGGTTCAGAGTGACATTTGCCAAATATTACAAACTGGCTTTACTTAGAAGTTTGCCAGAGGGCTGGTGAAGATGGCCCCCAGAATTTTTCTCAATGGAGACCAAGAGCTCAAAGACAGGCAGGCCAAAAAGATAAAGAGGAGGATGGATCTCCTTACACCTGCCCTCACCACAAAACCAGATGTCACTCAAAAGGGGGGTGTCACTAGACAAAGCCAATGGTCAAAATGTTTATATAGGGAAAAAGCATGGCCAGACTAAAGGGGAAGGCTCCAGTGGCCCCGGGGACAAGCACCTACTTCAATGCTCAAATGTAAGCCTTGACCAGAGAAGTAATTTCTTTGGCTCTAAATCCTCCTTTCATTTTCTTCCCACTTGCTTGAAAATTGATGATTGACGAATATGGAAGAGGTCCAATAAACACACTCAACTATATATGATGCACAGGACCCAGCGCATCAGAAGGGCTCAGCTGCTGCAAGCCCCCATATAAATAAGAAATATATTCATGTTAAATCCCGTTAGTGGGCCATAGGGTGCACATTCCAAAAAGACATGCCACACTGGTTATAAGCCACACGCTGTGACGACCAACAGGAAGGGACACAGAGCCCCATGCACCAAGGCGAAGTGAACAAAAACACAAGTGGGGCAGCTACTATATACAATTAGAGCAGGATCCCACCTGGCAAGAGGAGAAAGCCACTCAGACAAAGAGCAACACCAAGTTAAGCACAATATGGCTGCCACACCAGGTTCTGCAGGGAGCCTGCAGTGCAAACTTGCCAGACAGCCGATGGTGAGATTGACATAGGTGCTTTTTATACAAATGATATCACAGGTCATCATCTTTGCTAAGAATTACATTAGATTTGAGAGTTGGAGAATCTCACAAGCCAAGATCCTACACCGGGAGATAACAAAAAAAAAAAAAAAAAAAAAAAAAAAAAAAAAAAAAAAAAAATTCTGCATCTTAAAGCACCAGAGGATCTATGTATGCTCCCCTTTCCTAAATAACAGTTTTCCCCAGGGGCTTGAGGACACCATCTTTAGGAAAGTACTGGACTCTGACATAAAAGACCGTATCTATCAAGATAAAGGTAAAATACTTTGATTACCATCTGACTCAGCAACAGAACAGACAGTAGCCCCTGGGACACAAAAGAAATAGGAAATCTGCTCATTTCCATACTTTTCAACCTTCCATTAGACTAGAGAATTCATGGGGGCTACCAGATTAAGCCGTACACGGATCCCAAAATTTCAGTTATAGCGAACCCCTTTGTGAAGCCACAAAGGGAGAGAATGGGATCCATTAATATGAGGGCCACCTAAGCAAAAGTCCTTTGAGGATATTAAACAAGCACTCCCAGTGCATCTGGACTAGGGCTCCTTGACCTCACAAAGCTTTACTTTCTGTATATCCAGGAACAGTGTAAAATGGCTGTAGGAGTTTTGACATCGACATCTGTCCAAAGAGCTGAGCTCTGTAGCCCAAGATTGGCCACCTTGTTTACAGGCTGTTGCAGCCACAGTTCCTCTGGTGTTGGAAGCTGATAAACGGTCTATCGGACAAAAATTGGTTTTCAGGGTTCCTCTTTCAATGTTGACATTGGTAGAGTACAAAGGACAATATTGGTTGACTAATGGTCCATACCAGGACATGTTATGTGAAAACCCATGTATCCTTTTGGAAGTCATCCAGACTCTGAACCTAGAAAACTTGCTGCCCATTGGACCTGGGCAACCTGATAAAAACTGTATTGAATTCATGGATTAAATGTTGTCAAGCAGACCACACCTGGAAGAACAGCCCTCAGGGACCCTAATGTGGAGTGCTTCACAGATGGAAGCAGTTTTATAAAAAATGGGGTGTGTTTTGCTGTATATGCAGTGGTAATTCTGGATTCCACTGTTGAGGCAGAACCTCTGCCTCAGGAAACCTCATCACATAAAGCAAAACACTGCTTTGACTCAAGCACCTCAGTTGACAGCAGGAGTCTGTGTGGATATTTCCATAGACTCAAAATATGTGTTTGCTACCCTTTATGGTCATAGGGCCTTATATAAGGAAAAGGGTCTCATTAACTCAGGAGAAAAAAAGGCATGGTGTATGGGCAAGAAATTCTTAAATTTTGGATGCACTGTGGGCTCCCAGGGAAGTTGTGATTATATATTGACAAGGTCATCAAAAGGGAAACACTGTGGTTTCTCAGGGCATCAAGAGAGCTTACAGAGAGACCAGGTTAGCTGTCTGCAAGAAATAGAAGAAAATCCAGTCCCAGGTTTAAAGGCTGCCCTTCTTTCTGCCTAACTCTTTAACAGAATGGGAGCCAACATACTCCCAACATGAACGTAAATGGTTTAAGATTCAAAAAGAAAATTTTCTCCTAGGAGGATGATGGAGATATTGTGATGACCGGCATAGACATCCCTGAGATTCTAGCCCCAGCCTATATTAAACAGTTCCAGAGGAGAACACGTTGGACGTACTGCACTTGAATCAGTTTTGAGTGAACATTTCTATGTCCCATGGCTCAAAAACTTCACCTGAATATTCAGAAAACAATGTGAGATGTGTGATCACAACAATCCTTGTCAGGAGACAGAGCTCCAACCAGGAATCCAAATTATTGGAGGAGCACTTTTGAAAAGAATTCACTGAACTACCCCACTCACAGAGCTATAAGTAACTTTTGGTATTGTGGGTTCCTACTCTGACTGGGTGGAGAGCTTTTCCACCATCCCTGAAAAGGCTAGGGAGATAACCAGGATGCTTCCCTGGAAAATGATTCCAGATTTTTTAACCCAAATAACTATTGGCTGAGACAATGGGCCAGCTTTTTGGCAGAAGTGATATAATTTCTGACCAAGAGTTGAAACATCAGATGGAAGTTACATACTGCCTATACACTACAGAGTTCTGGTAAAGTTCAAAGGATGAACAGGACTTTAAGTGTAAATTGGGTAAGCTGTGTCAGGAGACTCACTTACATAGTGATGAACTTCTCCCTACTACACTGTTGAGGATTAGATCAACTCCCACTAGGAGGACTGGATTCTCTCCATATAAGTTAGTGTATGTGAAGCCCCCGTCTTATTAGGGGACCATAGGGCGACTTAAGAGAGGGGAGAATTCCCAATGAGATGAAAGCTTCAGGACTTAGGAAAAACTTTACAGGTTTTCAATCAATGGTTTAGAGTAAGTTTGCCAATAAGTTTGACAACTTGCGCACACCCTTTCATGCCTAGAGATTGATTCTGGGTTAAAGAATGGAATCTCCAAACACTGAAACTTCTTTAGAAGGGCCCTTTGCCTCTTATTTTGTCCACCCTACCTGCAGACAAGTTTGCAGAAATAGGTTCCTTGATTGACTACACCAGAATCAAGCCTTCAGCTGTGGACAGGGACGTGCATTTCAAATGCTGCTATGTCCTTGAAGCTGACTATCTAGATAAAAAGGAGCAACAGAGAAACGTGAGGGTCAGAGGAACAACAGCCCTGCTCCAGTCACTCCAGAAGCTGACTGGTGTATGCACAGCCAAAGCTTGAGGAGACTATGGCCCTGCTTCAGCCACATGGGAGACACTGGCTGATCAATGCACCATGAAAGATAAAATTCCCACCAGGACAATTGAATGCTTTCAACTCCTAAGATAGTTCTTATACTATAATGCACTGCCACCCCATGTATGTATGTATGTATGTATGTATGTATGTATTTATATATTTAATTCTCTGGTTTTTGTTATTGGTTTAATAACAGTGACTCCTACTGACTGGTCACTGGATAAAAAATTAATTATTTTTTTTTATCTTGCTTATATAATTTTTTTTAGGACTTGTTTTATGTTATTTGTTTTGCTTTGTTAATTTATGCTGTTTAACCTATGCTAACCAAAACGTTAGTCTATTATTTAGTTGTTTTTTTTTTCCTTTGATAACCTGAAGAGGTTCTGTTCTACTCCTATTCCAACCATGGAGATCATGTGAACCATATGTCAAGAAAATCCACTGTAACCAAGATATTGTAAGACATATATTTAGGACCTGTCCTGACAAGAATGCAATGAATGGATGACTGTTTGGAAAGACATAAGTGGTTCATTGGGAAGTAACTTGATTTAGGAGGTCACCAATCTTGGGGTGAAGATAAGTGACCACCCCAGATGATGATTGCCACTTATGGTCTCGATAACTGGGCACAAAATGGCAGTGGGAGGTATAGACCTCCTATTTACATGTTAAAAATAATTATTCACTTACAAGCTGTACTAGAAATTATTATTAATCAGGCTGCCACATCCTTAGACCCCCTAGCCACAAAACAGACCCAAAGTGAGTGTCTCACTATCAAAACTGCTTGGCATTAGATTACCTATTGACTGAGGAAAGAGAAATATGTGAACAGTTCAACAGCTCAGATTATTGCATCCAAATGGATGACAATAAACAAACAGTTAAGAATATAGCCAACAACACAAGAGAACTTCCACATTTCCTAGTGCGTACCTAGAAGGGCATTAAACTTTGGGTCCCAAACATGCATTTGGGAAATGGTTGTCAACCCCTGGTAGATATAAAAGCTTAGCTACTATAGTGGGTATTCTGCTGTTAAGCTCTTTATTGCTCCCATATTTAGCTCGACTGTGAATTAAAACTTATGGGTCTACTATGGAAGCTGCTTTTGAAAAGATGACAACACCTAAGGTTTTGACATTATATAAGGCCTTAAGGCAATATAATGGTAATTATGCTCTTAAATTAAAAGTATTAATTTATGGGGAGCATCATAAAAGGGGAGAACATAAGTGACACCCCCTTTCTCAACAAAAAAGTCTTACTTAGGATTCTAAAGAAAACTCCACCATGGCTGATTTTCAGACTGTCAGCAAAAGAGGCTCTGCAAAAGAGTTTAATGTAGATAAACTTTCTATTTTCCTTTAGCCCTGTTTACTTTGCCAGAACTCCACATGGTAGGCACCACTTTACTAGTTTTTCACAAACATATGCTTTATAGTATTTTGTAGAAATGTGCAAACAAGCTTCTACCCTTGATCTGGGCTTCACAGAGATGTCCACATGTTTAAGATATGTTACTAACTGGGCTCCATGGTAACAACTGGTAGGGAGAGGAAAAACGGGAAAAAGAAGCTCTCCCTACTCAGGTGTTGTCCTTGAAAAGGAAACTTTCCCAAATCAGTGAAAAAAAGCTGCTGTTATGTGAACTTCTGCAGACTGTGAACTTCTCAGCCCCTCCCCTTACATGCTGGCTATAAAAATTCTGAAAATGCCTGAAATATGGGTTCAGAGGATTTATTGCTTACAGCAATAGCTATGCCTTCTGAACCTGGCTGAATCCAAATAAAACTGTTTTGTATTGTTTGGTGCCTTGCCTCATTTGACCCTACAACAGTACTCTACTATCCTGGCATTGCCCAACTCTCCCCTCCCACTGCTTCTCGCTAGGCTGGGCTCCAACAATGGGTCCTGGCTCCCCACTGACCCCCTCAATTGCACACACAAGGTATCCCCTCACAGTTCCCTCTTTGGTACTCCCTTGATCCAGGACACTCTCTGGGGATGCTTTCTTGCTCCCCTTGGCTTCACTGTAATACAGTACCCTTGTGCAGGGCAGCCATCCCCAGCCAGCATTCCCTGCTCTCCCCTGGCCTGGCCTTCACCTAGGTCCATTGCATGGGCTCCTTGCTGGAATCCTGGCCCCCACCCCACTCACACCCAAGCTGCATCTCTTCAGTTGTTCCCTCTTTTGGCCTTCTGGTCCTCAAATGGGTCGTGGCAGTCTAACTGCCCCCACCTCTGCAATCCAGGTATCCAGTAAGAGGACACGCTTTGGCCCTTCCTTTTGTCCAGGCCCCTCTCTGAGGTTTACTCATCTGGGGCAAAGAAGTGGAATTGGTTATCCTCTGCGCCCTTAATGCTCCCTATGGAAAACAGCCCTGCCAGTCGCCTCAATCCCCTTTTCTGCCTGAAACTTGAAACCTGACAGTAAACATGGGACTTGCTTCAACTCGTCCCTGAGCGATCCCCTCTCTTCTCTTCCTAGGACCTTCTCTAGGTCCCTTTCCTGGGCTCCTTACTGGTGTCCTGGCTCCCACACATACCACACCCATCCTGCAGCCCTTCAGGCTGTGCCCTTCATCGGCCCTCCTGTCCTATCTGTCTCTGCATGCCCACTTTGCTGATCCCTTTCTCAGTATGCTCACCTTGATCAGAGGATATGACCTTTGGAAAAACGTAGCCCTTCCCCTTGCCTGGGCGCTTTCGCCTCTCTCACTATTGGCATGCTTCTGAACTGTGACACACAGCAGTGCACCTGGTCCTTGAGACCTCCTCTTCCTGTGCCAGGCACTCTGATTTCTTCACCCCCCCCCCTGCCGTCCCTATCCATGTTTCTTTTTATTCACCCAGGCCCAGGTGCGAGCACTTCACTCTTTATTAAGGGGCCAAGCTCCTTTTTTGAGCCCCTGGCTGCCAGAGAATTTCACCATTGAGAAAACATAGCCCTGACCCTTGCCTGGTCCCTTTGGCCTACATCAGCCTGGGCCCTACACCTGAAACCTGACACCATGCTGTGAACCTGGGCCTTGGACCCTCCTCCCGTGTGCCAGCCACTCTCATTTATCCCGTCCTACCGGCACTATCCATGTTTCTTATCACTCACACAGGCCCAGGTGCTAGCACTTGGCTCTAAATTACTGAGCCTGGCTTCTTGCTTGAGTCCCTGGCCAGCCTTCTCAAGGACTTGGTTCCAATCCCTTTGTTTTAAGGCCCATTTGCCAGCCCCTTTCTGTGCCTCCCCTCTGTTCCCCTCATGCTGTTGTATCCTGGCACTCTCCAGACCCACAGCTACCCCAATTCACTCTAACCTAGGCTCCTCAAATGGGTCCCACAGTCCATCGACTCCCCTCCCAAACCTGCACATGGCAGGTATCCCCTCACAGTATCCTCTTGCCCCTCATAGGTCCAGGTCATTCTCTGAGGATCTACTCACCTGGGGCAGAGGAGCAGAACTGGCAGGTCTCTGCAAACTGTATGCTCCTTATTGGAAACACAGCTTGTTCAGTAACCTGAGTCCCCTTCACCGCCTATAACTTGAGGCCTGTTAGTTAACATGGAACTTGCTCCAACCCACCCTGAGCAAACTCCTCCCTTCCCTCCCCTGCCCTGTAGCCTTGCATGCTATCCCTATTCCATCCCAGCCCTCCCTAACCCTGATTATTTTGGCTCTAATCTCCAAGACTGGGCACTCACCTGAGCCCCTAACAGCATTCCTCATGACCCTTGGCATAGTAATTTTCTTGTGACTGACCTGGGGGCCCCTTAGTTGAGCGCCAGAGAAGGTGGCCCTTGTGCTTCCCAGTGTCCCCTGTTCCTCATGCAGTCCCTACCTCCTTTCTCCTTGCAATTTTTCCTGGTACTTGCTAGAATCCTGCTCCTTGGTTCCCTCCTCAGAATCAGTTGGGTGGGTCCCTTGCCTGTGGGCTTGTCTAGGGTCATGGCTCTTGCCCTACAGTGCACGCACCATGACCCCCTGCCATGCCCTTTTATATCACTCCTCCTGGCCCCCTTCCCTTGTCTGGCTCCCTTCCCTGGTTTTTGGCCCTGGATTCAAATATAAGCCAGGGTGCATTTGGGAAATAGAGCTTTGCTCTTTGCCCAGGCCCCTTGATCTCCCTGGGTACTTGGTACTCCAAAAGGAACCCTGACACCTGGAGGTGTGCCTGTGCCTGAAGCCTAACTGACCCCTACTGGATCCTCTGCCTTTTCTCAAAAATCCTGTGCAGTGTCCTAAGCCTCTGCCCAAGCCCTGGCCCTTGGCTCTCAGTTCAAAGCATAACTCCTGGCTTGAACCTCTATGGCCCTTTTTACTCACTGCTATTCTGAGCATTGTCTGAGGGCCACTCGCTGGGGCCGCTTCCCTGCTCCCCTTGGCGTCCCTGTAACTCAGTACACTAGTACACCCCTGCCTTCCTGGCACAGCGTTCCCTGCTCACCCCTTTCCTGGACCCTCCTCTAGGTCCCTTCCTGGGCTCCTTGCTGGGGTCCTGACCTTCATGCCAACCACAACTGTTATGCACAACTTGGCACTTTCGCCTCCCTCAATCCGGGATCTCCTCCTGAGCCCTGACACACTGCACTGGACCTGGGCATTAGTGCTCTTTTCCCTGTGCAGCTGCTCCCCTTTATCTGCTCCTGCCCCTCCCTATCCATTGACCCAGGCCCAGGTGCTAGCAATGTCTCTCCATTACTGGGCCTGGATTTTTGTTTGAGGCCTGCCATGATTCTCTTTTTTTTTTTTTTTTAAGAGAGAGTGAGAGAGAGAGAATTTTTTAATATTCATTTTTTAGCTTTCGGGGAACACAGCATCTCTGTTTGTATGTGGTGCTGAGGATTGAACCGGGGCCGCACACATGCCAGGCGACCGCGCTACGGCTTGAGCCACATCCCCAGCCCCTGCCATGCTTCTTGAGGACACTGTCACTGACCCTTGGTTTCAGGCCACTTTTTCCAGCCCCCTCCTGTGCCTCCCCACTCTTACCCTCATGTTGTGTTATCCTGGCACATCCCAGAGCCTCTGATACCCCTGTTTTGTTCTAGCCCAGGCCCTTCAAATGGGTACTGCAGCGCATCATGCCCACAAACTCCACATGACAGGTATTCCTTCACAGTACCCTCTTTTGCCCCTCATTGGTCCAGGTCTCTCTCTGAGGATCTACTCACTTGGAGCAGAGGAGTGGATTTGGCTAGTCTATGCACCCTGAATGCTCACTACAGGAAACAGCCCTGCTAGTCAACTGAGTCCCCTTCACTGCTTGTACTTTGATGCCTGCCAAATAACATGGAACTTGTTACAACCCAGCCCTGAGTGCTCTCCTCCCTTTCCTCCCCTTCCCTCTGGCCTTTCATGCTGCCCCTACCCCAACTCAACCTTCCCTAACCATGACACTTTGTGCTTCAGTCTCTAGGACTTGGTGCTCACCTAGGCCCCTGACTATGTTCCTCATGTCGCTTGAAATAGCACGGAGTATCCTCCTGTTGTGTATGAACTGGAACACCCTAACTTGGGCTCCCCAGTGGGCTCACCTAGGTGCCCCTTGTGCCTCTTTCTTCTGGTCAACAAGCAGCCTCTTCCTCCCTTCCTATTGTGCATTGTTCTGGCGCTTGCAGGTCTCATCACAATCTGTAATGTGGGTCCCTTGCCTGGGGGCCTGTCTTGTGTCATGTCTCTCTCCCTATAGTGCACGCACAATGACTCCACGCTATGACCTTTAATTCTCCTTTTCCTGGCACCCTTCCCTTTTCTGGCCTCGTTTTGCAGGTCCCTGGCCCTGGATTCAAATATGAGCCAGGGCACCTTATGCAAAACAAATCTCTGCACCTCACCTGGGCCCCTTACTCTCCCTGGGTGCTTGGCTTTACACCAGGAACCCTGATACCGTGAGGTGACCCTGGGCCTGGAGACTGACTTCCCCCTTCTGGATCACCTGTCTTCCTTCCCAAATGTAGTCCACTGTCCTGAGCCCCCTGCCCAAGCCCTGGCCCTTGTCTCTTTTTTCCTTGGCCTGGATGCTCGATTGAGCCTCTCATGGCCCTTCTTGCTCACTGCTTTTCTGGGCATTGTCTGATGGCCCTTCGCTGGGACTGCTTCCCTGCTCCCCTTGGCATCCCTGGACTGCAGTACCCTAGTGCAGCACTGCCTTCCTGGCCGGGCATTCCCTGCTCCCCCCTGGCCTGAGCTCTCTTTTATGTTTCTACACTGGCTCCTTGCTGGGGTCCTGGCCCCCACCCCAACCACATCTGTCTTGCGGCCCTTCAGGCTGTGCCCTACTTTGGCCCTCCTGTCATTTCTGTCTCTGCCATGCCCGCTTTCCAGATCCCCTTCCCAGGATGCTCACCCAGGAAAGGTGACCTGACCTGGCCTCTTGGCCCTGGATGCTCTCTTTGGGAAAATATACCACTGCCTCTTGCTAGGGTACTTTGGCTTCCCTCAGCAGGGGCACATTTCCTGATCTCTTACACCCTGCAGTGGACCCATTTAAGCCCATCTCCCCCTGTGCCACCCACTCCACTTTCCTCCCTGTCACTATTCTCCCCCCATGTTTCTTTTCATTCAACCAGGCCCAGGTACTAACATTTGGCTCTCCATTACTGGGCCTGGCTCCTTGCTTGAGACCCTTGCTACCTTTCTTGCAGACCCTTTTCCTGTCCATTGGTTTCAGGCCACTGTTGCTAGACCCCTCCTGTGCCTCCCCTTAGATACCATCATTTTGTTGTATCCTTGAACTCTCCAGGCACTGTGTAGCTTATTCCTAGCCTATGCTGCTTGAATGTGTCCTGGAACCCTGACCTGCCCTCACACTATTATAATCCAGGTATCCTCTCACAGTACCCTCTTTGGCCCTTCCTTTCTTCCAGGTCCCTCTCTGTGGCTCTACTCAGCTGAGGCTGAGGAGCATAATTGGCTTACCTCTGTGCCCTGAATGCTCTCTAGGGGAAAAACAGCACTACCACTCACAAGAGTGCCCTTCACTGCGTGAAACTTGTGGCCTGGAAGTTAACATGGGACTTGCTCCAACTCAACCCTGAGTGATCCCCTCCCTTCTCTTCCCTGCCCCCTGGCCTTGCATGCTGCCCCTACCTCAACTCAGCCTTCCCTAACACAGGACCTTAGCACTCCTGTCCCCATTTTGTGTGCTCCTTTGAGCTCCTGATGCTTTCCTCATGTCACTTCACATAGCGTGAAGTCTCTTTATGTTGGGTCTGACCTGGGGACACCTTGCTTGGGCCCACCAGAGGGCTCCCCTAGGTTCCCCTTGAGCTTCACTCTGTCTCATAATCCTTGTGCAGCTCATCTTCCCCAACACCTTGTGAATTCCCCTTGTGCTCCTTGTGTCCCTCATCCTAGTTTGGTGAGGTGGGTACCTTCTCTCATCACCTGGCTATGGTCCTGACTCTCCTCCCACCCCGCAGCTACCACGACTGCTTGCCATGCCCTCTCATAGCCATCCTTCAAGGCCTCTTCAATTGCCAGGCCTCCTTTGCCAGGTCTCTCTCCATGGATTCTCATTTGGGCCAGTGCAACTTATGAAAACAGAGCCCTTTCCCTCGCCTGGGCAACTTACTCTCTCTGGGTGCTCGGTCCTCCTCTAGGAATCCTGACACCTGGTAGTGACCATGGGCCTGGAGCCTGACTGCCCCCTTCTGGATCCCCTGCCTTCCCTGTCAAGTATTGTTCACTGTCCTAAGCCCCCTTCCCAAGTTCTGGCCCTTGGCACTTTATTTCCTTGCCTGGATCCTCGTTTAAGCCTCTGGTGGCCCTTCTTGTTCCTTTCACTACTGGGCTTTGTCTGAGGGCCCCTCACTGGAGACGCTTCTCTCCTCCCCTTGGCTTCCCTGTACTGCAGTACCCTAGTGCAGCCATGCCTTACTGGCCCCGTCCTTCCCTACTCTTCGGTGGCCTGGGCCCTCCTCTGTGTCCCTTGTCTTAGCTCCTTCCTAGGTTTCTGGAATCCGTCCCACCCAGACCCGTCCTGCGGCCCTTGAGACTGTGCCCTCCTTTGGCGCTCTTGTCATTTCTGTGACTCCCAGTCTCACTTTTCTGATCCCCTTCCCAGAATGCTCATCAGGCCAGGTACTTGACCTAGCCTCATGGCCCTGTGGGTTCCCTTTGGGAAAATGTAGCCTTGCTCCTTGTTTGGCTTCCCTCAACCCATGACCTGCTACCCAATCCTGACACCCTGCAGTGGACCTGGGCCTTCAGCCTTCCTCCTGCTCTGCTACCTGCTCAGATTTCTCCCCTCCTTCCTCTCCCCATCCATATCCATTTTCATTCACCCTGCCCCAGGTGCTAGCCCTTGGCTCTCTATTAATGGGCATAGTTCCTTGCATGAGCCCCTGGCAGAACTTCTTGAGGACCCTTGCCCTTACCTTGGTTTCAGGCCTCTTTATATAGACCCCATCCTGTGCCTCCCCACTGTTCCACTGGTGCTATCATATCCCTGCACTGCCGAGACGCTTTGCTTTCCTAGCTTCTTTCTAGCTTGGGCTCCTCGAATGGGTCCTAGCTGCCAACTGACCATCCCCACAACCTCCATATGAAAAATATCCCCTCACAGTGCCATCTTTTTTTTAAATTAATTTTTATTGTTGGTTGTTAAAAACATTACAGAGTTCTTGATATATCATATTTCACACTTTGATTCAAGTGGGATATGAACTCTCATTTTTACCCCGTATACAGATTGCAGAATCGCATCAGTTGTACATCCATTGATTTACATATTGCCATACTAGTGTCTGTTGTATTCTGCTGCCTTTCCTATCCTCTACTATCCCCCCCTCCCCTCTTCTCTCTCTACCCCCTCTACTGTAATTCATTTCTCGCCCTTATATTTTCCCCCTTTCCCCTCACTTTCTCTAGTATGTAATTTGTATACCCATGAGGGTCTCCTTCCATTTTCATGCAATTTCCCTTCTCTCTCCCTTTTCCTCCCACCTCTTATCCCTGTTTAATGTTAATCTTCTTCTCATGCACTTCGTCCCTACTCTGTTCTTAGTTACTCTCCTTATATCAAAGAAGACATTTGGCATTTGTTTTTAAGGGATTGGCTAGCTTCACTTAGCATAATCTGCTCTAATGCCATCCATTTCCCTCCAAATTCTATGATTTTGTCATTTTTTAATGCAGAGTAATACTCCATTGTGTATAAATGCCACAATTTTTTTATCCATTCGTCTATTGAAGGGCATCTAGGTTGGTTCCACAGTCTTGCTATTGTGAATTGTGCTGCTATGAACATGGATGTAGCAGTTTCCCTATAGCGTGCTCTTTTTAGGTCTTTAGGGAATAGACCGAATAGGGGAATAGCTGGGTCAAATGGTGGTTCCATTCCAAGCTTTCCAAGATATCTCCATACTGCTTTCCAAATTGGCAGCACCATTTTGCAGTTTCACCAGCAATGTACAAGTAAACCCTTTTCCCTACATCCTCGCTAGCACTTGTTGTTGTTTGACTTCCTAATGGCTGCCAATCTTACTGGAGTGAGATGGTATCTTAGGGTGGTTTTGATTTGCATTTCTCTGACTGCTAGAGATGGTGAGCATTTTTTCATGTACTTGTTGATTGATTGTATGTCCTCCTCTGAGAAATGTCTGTTCAGGTAATTGGCCCATTTGTTGATTGGGTTATTTGTTATCTTATTGTCTAATTTTTTTAGTTCTTTGTATATTCTGGATATTAGGGCTCTGTCTGAAGTGTGAGGAGTAAAGATGTGTTCCCAGGGCATAGGCTCCCTATTTACCTCTCTTATTGTTTCCTTTGCTGAGAAAAAACTTTTTAGTTTGAGTAAGTCCCATTGGTTAATTCTAGTTATTAACTCTTGTGCTATGGGTGTCCTATTGAGGAATTTGGAGCCCGACCCCACAGTATGTAGATCATAGCCAACTTTTTCTTCTATCAGACGCCATGTCTCTGATTTGATATCAAGTTCCTTGATCCACTTTGAGTTAACTTTTGTGCATGGCGAGAGAAAGGGATTCAGTTTCATTTTGTTGCATATGGATTTCCAGTTTCCCCAACACCATTTGTTGAAGATGCTATCCTTCCTCAATTTCATGTTTTTAGCCCCTTTATCAAATATAAGATAGTTGTAATTTTGTGGATTTGTTTCTGTGTCCTCTATTCTGTACCATTAGTCCACCCGCCTGTTTTGGTACCAGTACCATGCTGTTTTTGTTACTATTGCTCTGTAGTATAGTTTGAAGTCTGGTATAGCTATACCGCCTGATTCACACTTCCTGATTAGCATTGTTTTTGCTATTCTTGGTCTTTTATTTTTCTATATGAATTTCATGATTGCTTTCTCTATTTCTACAAGAAATGCCATTATGATTTTGATTGGCATTGCATTAAACCTATAGAGAACGTTTGGTAATATCGCCATTTTGATGATGTTAGTTCTACCTATCCATGAACAGGGTATATTTTTCCATCTTCTAAGATCTTTTATTTCTCTCTTTAGGGTTCTGTAGTTTTCATTGTATAAGTCTTTCACCTCTTTTGTTAGGTTGATTCTCAAGTATTTTATTTTTTTTGAGGATATTGTGAATGGAGTGGTTGTCCTCATTTCCATTTCAGAGGATTTGTCACTGATATACAGGAATGCCTTTGATTTTTGCGTGTTGATTTTATATCCTGCCACTTTGCTGAATTCATTTATTAGCTCTAATAGTTTCTTTGTAGACCCTTTTGGGTCTGCTAGGTATAGAATCATGTCATCTGCAAATAGTGACAATTTGAGTTCTTCTTTTCCTATTTTTATGCCTTTAATTTCTTTCGTCTGTCTAATTGCTCTGGCCAGTGATTCGAGAACTATGTTGAACAGAAGTGGTGAGAGAGGGCATCCCTGTCTTGTTCCAGATTTTGGAGGGAATGCCTTCAGTTTTTCTCCATTCAGAATGATGCTAGCCTGAGGCTTAGCATAGATTGCTTTTACACTATTGAGGTATGTTCCTGTTATCCCTAGTTTTTCTAGAGTTTTGAACATAAAGGGATGCTGTACTTTGTTGAATGCTTTTTCCACATCTATCGAGATGATCATATGGTTCTTATTTTTAAGCCTATTGATGTGGTGAATAACATTTATTGATTTTTCGTATATTGAACCAACCTTGCATCTCAGGGATAAATCCTACCTGATCATGGTGCACAATTTTTTTGATATGTTTTTGTATCCGGATCGCCAGAATTTTATTGAGGATTCTTGCATCTAGGTTCATTAGAGATATTGGTCTGTAGTTTTCTTTCTTTGAAGTGTCTTTGTCTGGTTTAGAAATCAGGGTGATGTTGGCCTCATAGAATAAATTTGGAAGTTCTCCCTCTTTTTCTATTTCCTGAAATAGCTTGAAAAGTAATGGTATTAGTTCCTCTTTAAAGGTTTTGTAAATCTCTGCTGTATACCCATCCGGGCTGCCCAGATTCAGTCAGGTGGATATTGACAACCGAAACAGTGCCATCTTTTGACCCTCCTTTGCTCTAGATCCCTCACTGAGGATCTACTACGTGGGCAGTGAAGCCAAATTGGCTGACCTCTGTGCCCTTAAGGCTCCCTGTGGGAAATACAGCCCTGCTTCTTGCCTGAATCTTGTTTGCTGCCTGAAA
Organism: Callospermophilus lateralis; assembly: GCF_048772815.1. Taxonomy (NCBI): domain Eukaryota; kingdom Metazoa; phylum Chordata; class Mammalia; order Rodentia; family Sciuridae; genus Callospermophilus; species Callospermophilus lateralis. The sequence continues at coordinate 111,860,104 of NC_135313.1, read as the reverse complement.
CCTGAGACCTGACAGTTAATATGTGAATGCTTCAACCCAGCACTGAGAGATCCATTCCCTTCCCTCCCCGTCCTCTGGCCTTTCATGCTGCCCCTACACCAACCCAGCCCTCCCAAATTCTGACCTTTTGAACCTTATTCCCAGGGCCTGGTGTGCACATGAGCAGCTGACAGTGTTCCTCATGTCACTTGGCGTAGCATGGAGTCTCTTTCTTTTGGGTCTGAAATGAGAACCCCTTGATTGGGACTGCCAGCGTGCTCCCATAGGTGCCCATTGCACTTTTCTCTGTCTCCTAGTCCTTGTGCAGTCCTTCCTCCCCTTCCCCTTGTGCTTTCCCTTCATGCTTGCACGTCTTCTGCTCCTTGGGTCACTCATCCATGGTCGGTCAGGTGGGTCTTTGGCCTGGGCACCTGACTTGCGTCCTGGATATTGCTTCCCCATGCATCAAAAGAGACGCCCCCCACACACCATGACCTCCCATTGCCCTCTTCCTGGCTGCCTTCACTTGCAGTCCTCCTTTGCCAAGTCCCTGTCCCTGGATTCTCATCTGGGTCAAAACACTTTATGGGAAAAAGAGTCCTGCCCCTTGCCTGGGCCCCTTGCTGTCACTGGGCCTTTTTTACTGCACCAAAAAACATGACACCTGGCAGTTGCTCTGGGCCAGGAGCCTGCCTGCCCCCTGCCGGGGCAGCTGCCATCCCTACAAAGTCTTGTCCACTGTCCTTAACTCCCTGCCCAAGCCCTGACACTTGGATCTCCATTCCCTGTCCTGCCTTCTCACTTGAGCCTCTGGGGGCCCATCTTGCTCCGTGCTTCCCTGGGCTTGGACTGTGGCTGTTGCTGGGGCCAATAACATACCCCCTTGTCTTTCCTGAACCTCTGAACCCTACTGTCACCCCCCTGCCCAGCCTCACCTTCTCTGCCCTTTCCTGGCCTGGGAACTCCTGTTGGTCCCTAGCTTGGGCTCCTTTCTGGAGTCCTGGCCCACACTCCATAAACACCCTTCCTCTGGCCTTTCACGCTATAGTCTCCTTCCTCCTGTTGTCCCTGTCCCTCCCGGGCCCCTTTTCAAGATCCATTTTCCAGGATGCTCACCAGGTCCAATGGAATGTAACTGGGCATTTGGCACTGTGGGCTCCCTTTGGGAAAATGTAGCTATTCCCCTTGCCCTGGAATTTGGACTCTCTGCCCATGCCGTAATTCTCAATCCTTACACCCAGAAGTGAACCTGGGCCTTGAGCCCTCCTCTCCCTGTGCCACCCACTAGCCCTGCTCACTTTTCTCCCCTACCCAGCCCTGTCTGTTTTCATAGAACCCAGGACTGGGTCCCAGGACTTGGCTCCCATTCTTGGGCCTGGCTCCTAGCTGGAGGCCCTGATCACCTTTCATGAGGACCCTGTCCCTGTTCCTTGATTTCAGGCCCCTTGCTTGGCACCCTGCTTTTCCTCTCCTCACTTCCCCTTGTACCGAGTTATTTTGTCATTGCCAGGACCCTGCCTTCCCCCTGCTTCTCCCTAGCCTTATCTCCTCCAATGGTTGCTGGCTCCCCACTGATACTCCTCCAATCCTGGACCAATGATATCCCTCACATTGCCCTCATTTGGTCCTGGCAGAGGAGTGAAATTGGATGGCCTCTGGGCCCTGAAAAATCCCTATGAGCAACACAGCCCTACCTCTCGCATGGGCCCCCTTTTCCATCCAAACTTGACAACAGGTAGTGGTCTTGGGCCTAGTGACGACCTTGTCCTGGGCGATTTCCTCCTTTCCCTGTTCTTCCCTCTAGTCTTGCAAGCTGCCCCTAAGGCAACCCAGAGACCCTGACGCTTCACCGTACAGTCCTCTGGCCTGGCTGCCAGCTTAAGCTCCTTACTGCATTAACATTAATCGGGTTGCATTTCTTTTAGTGTGTCTCTTCCTGTTGTGTCTAACATGGGTGCCCCTTGATTTGGGGCCCAAACTCTATACCCTCTGTGCTCTTTTTTCTCTCCTCGTCCTAGCACCAACCCTACCTCTTCTTCCCCTCGTGATTTTTCTTTGAGCAAGGCTCTCCTGCTCCTTGGGTCCCTAATACATTTTGGTGGGGTCAGTCTCTTACCTGGGCTCCTTGATTGGGTCCTGGCTCTTGCCCTTCTATGCACCCACAGGAACCCCAAACTGTGCCCTCACATTGAACTCCTTCTGGCCCCTGTCCCTTGTCAGGCCCTTTGGCCTGGTCCCTGGCCCTTGATCCTCATTGGAGCAAGTGCACTTTATAGGAAAAATAACTCTGACCCTTGACTGGGGTACTTGCTCTCCCTAGGCACTTGGGGAAGCACCAGGAACTCTGACACCTGGCACTGGGCTGGTCCTCCACCCTGCTAGATCTCCTGCCTTCTTTCCCCAGCACTGTCCACTGTGTTAAGTCCTTTGCCCTAGTGCTGGCCTTTGGCTCTCCATTCCCTGGACTGGCTCCACTCTTAAGCCTCTGGGGGTCTTTCTTGGTCCGTACTTCTTTGGGTTTGAACTGTGGGCCTAGCTGGGGCCGCATCCCCACTCTCCATTTCTTCCCTGCATCTCAGAACCCTAGTGCACACTTTGCCTTCTGGGCACCTCCCTTCCCTGTTTTAACCTAGCCTGGGCCCTCCTTTAGGTCTCTAGCCTAGACTGCTTTCTTCAGTCCTAACCTGCATCCCATAAAACCCCCTTCTTTCACAGTTCACACTGTGCCCGCCTTTGGCCCTCCTGTTGTCCTTGTCCATGTTGGGCTCGTTTTCCAGATTCTTTACCCAGGATGCTCAGCAGAGCCAGGGAATCGAACTGGGATGTTTAGCCCTGGAGTCTTCCTTTGGGAATGGTAGCAGTGCCCCTTGACTGGGGGCTTTGGCCTCCTTCAGCCTGGGCCGTTCTCTTCAGTCCTGATAGCCTGCAGTGAATCTGGGCCATTAGCCCTCCTCTCCCTGTGACACCCATTCCCCTTACTCTTGTTTCCTCTCATATAGCACCACACACAGGGTAGAGGGGATTCACACCTCCAATCACCTCTTCCCTGTCTAACTTGTTATACAAGCTCCCTGCAACACCTAGGCGGGAGGGGTCTCTATCCTGGAGGGGAGAGTCCCGTCTACCCTGGCTAGAGTTATATATGAGCACCCCGACCAGACAACTAGATGGGTGGGGTGTTCTACCTGTAGTTGCAATTCCACACTACCCTGGCTACTGTGGTATAAGAGCTCTCCCTGACACCCTTGACGGAGGAGTCTCCTGCCTGAAAGGGCGAGTCTTCTGTACCCTAAGGTGGTATACAAGCACTCCCCGAGACCCAGGTGGGAGGGGTTTTCTGTCTGGAGGGGCAGGTCCCCACTACCCTGGCTGCAGTGATATAAGAGCTCCCTCACCTTGACACCCAGGTGGGAGGGATCCACGGGCTGGAGGGATGAGTTTCCTCTACCCTGGCTACGGGGGTATTTTAGCCCCCTCCAACACCAGGTTGGAGGCATCTCCAGCTTGGAGGGGCAAGTCCCTGTACCCTGGCTGTAGCTGTATAAGTGCTGCCTTTATCACCCAGGTGGAATGGATCTCTTGCCTCAGTGGTATATACTCAATACCCTGAATTTTACAGTATAGGAGCTCCCCACTGACCCCCTGGTGGGAGGAGTCTCCCTTCTGGAATGGGGAGTCCACGCTACCCTGGCTAAGGTGGTACACAACCTCCCAATGACACCCAGGAGGGAGGGGTTTTCTTTCTGGAAAGGCGAGTCCCCACTACCCTGGCTGAGCTCCCCTGATACCCAGTTGTGTGGGGTGTTCTGCCTGGAGTAGTGTGTCCCCTTTTGCCTACCTCTGCAGCATATGAGCTCCCCTGACAACCAGGGTTTAGGGGTCTCCCACCAAGTTGGGCGAATCCCCTCTCTCCTGGCTGCAGAGAAATAACTTCCCCCACTCATTGTAAAATGAGAGGAGTTTCCTGCCTCAAGGAGCTAGTACTCTCCACCCTGGCTAATGGAGTATACAAACTCCCTGACACCCAGGAGAGAGAAATCTCCCACCTGGAGGTGAGAATTCACCTCTACCCAGCAAAGGTGGTACAAGCTCTCTGTGACACACAGGTGGGAGGGGCCTCCCGACTGAAGGGTGAATCCCCTTTTCTCTGACTGAAGTGGTATACTAGCATTTCCTTACAGCCAGGTGAGAGGGGTCTCCTGCCTGGAGGCATGAGTTCCCTCTACACTGGCTGTGGCAGTAAAAGAGATCCCCCGACACCCAGGTGTGAGGGTCTCTGGCTTGGAGGGTCGAATGCCCTCTACCCTGGTTACAGCTGTATAAAAGCTCACCCTGGAATACTGGTGAGATGTGTCTGCCACCTGGAGGGATGAGTCCTCTACATCCTGGCTGTGGCGGTACTGCATCTCCCCTGACACGCAATTGGGAGGAGTCTCCCTCCAGGAGGCTAGTATCCCCTCTACCCTGCTGCAGCAGTATTGGAGCTTCCCAGGACACCCAGGTGGGAGGGGTCTCCTTCCTTGAGGGGCGAGTCCCCTAGCCCCTGGCTGGGGCGATGTATGAGCTCTCTGCTACACTCAGGTGGGAGGAGTCTGCGCTTGGAGGGGCAAGTCCCTGGTACCCTGGCTTCTGTGGTATAGGAGCTTTCTCTTACACCCAGGTGGAAGAGACTTCCCATCTGGAGTGGCAAGTCCGCTCTACCCTGGCTAAGGTCATATACAAGCTCGCTGTGACACCCAGGTGGGAGGGGGGTCTCCCGTCTGGAGGGGAAAGTCCACTCTATCTTGGCTTCAGCAATGTAAGATCTCCCCCCAGACACATTGGTGGGAGGGGTCTCCTGCCTGGAGGGGCAAGTCTACTCTACCCTGGCTGCTGTGGTATAGGAGCACACCCCCATACTCAGGTGGAAGGGGTCCCTTGCCTGTAGGGGCAAGCACCTTTACCATCATTGCGGCTGTATAGGAGTCCCCCAGACACTAAAGTGGGAGGGATCTCCAGCCTGGAGGGGCGAGTCCACTTTAACCTGCCTGTAGTGGTATTTGAGCTCCCCCCCACACCTAATTGGGAGGGTGATCTGCCTAGAGGGGCAAAAACCCTCTATCCTGGATTCGGGGATGTATGAGGTACCCCCATACACACAAGTCGGAGGGGTCTCCCTCATGGAGGGGCGAGTCCCTTCTACCCTGGCTTGGGTGTGATAGGAGCCCTTCCACACTAGACCTAGCTGGGAGAGGTGTCCCGCTTGGAGAGTTGAATCCTCTCCTCCCTGCTGTGGTGGTAAATGAGCTCCCCTGGCACTCCAGTGGGAGAGGTGTCCCAGCTGGGGAGGAGAGTCCCCTCTACCCTGGCTGCTGCTGTGTACATGCTCTCCCAGACACTCATGTGGGAAGGGACTTTAACCTGGATGGGCAAGTCACCTCTACCCTGGCTAAGGCAGTATGCAAGCCCCTCCCTCTACATTCAGATGAGAAGGGTCTCCCTCCAGGGTTGTGATTTTCCTCTACCCTGGCTGGTGCTCTAAAAAATTTCTAGGAACACCCAGGATTGAGGGTTCCAGTGTCTAAAGAGGCAAACCCCTCTACAATGGCTGTGGCAGTATACAAGCTCCCCCCGACACCCAGGTGTGAGGGGTCTACCTTCTATAGGGTGAATCCCCTGTGGCCTGACTGTGGAGTTATTCCAGCTCCCCCAAAAAACCAGGTGGGATGTGTCACCTGAGTGGAGGCACATCTACCATGATGTCCACTCTACCATGCCTGCAGAGGTATAGGAGCTTTGCCAGAAACCCAGGTGGGAGGTTTCTCCCGCTTGTAAGTGGGAGTCCCCACTCTCCAGGCTGTAGTGTTGCGGACCTTGCCGTGCCGATATATTCCCTTCAATCGCCTGCCTTCTAGCATTGTTTGCTGCCCCTACCCTAACCCAGGCTGCCTAACACTGACGTTTCGTGCTTCAACTCCAGGACCAGGCAGCTCACCTGAGCCCCTGATTGCATTCATTTTGTCAGGTGGCTTCTGGTCTCTTGTGGGGACAGACCTGGCTTTGGCCCACAATTAAGATCCCCTCCTTGGCCTTTGCACTGCCCTCTGTCTCCTCATCCTTTCACCGCCCCTTCTTCTCCATCCCCTAGTGCTTTCCCCTGCAGAGTGGGCCTCCTGCTCCTTGGGTTCCTATTCCTCTTTTGGGCGGGTGGGTCCGTTCCTTACCTGGAATACTTACTTAGGCCCTTGTTCTTGCCCCGCTCAGCACCAACCACGACCCTGTGCCATGCCTTGCGGTCATTGTCCTCCTGGAATTGTGCCTTCCCAAGCCTGCTTGGCCTGGTCACTGGCCCTTGATTTATATCTGCGCCAGGGCACATTGTGGGAAACAAAGCCCTGCCCCGCATGTGGTCCCCTTGCTCTCTCTAGGCCTTTGGTCCTGCATCCAGAACCATGGTACCTGGCAGGGGTGCTGGCACACCAATCTGGCTTCCACTGATTGGATCCCTACCTTCCTTCTCCAGCCCTGTCCACTGTCCTATACCCCATACACCAGTCTCAGCCCTTAGCTCTCCATTGCGATGTCTGGCTCCTCACTTGAGCCTCTGGTGGCCATACTTGATAATTGTTTTTTCTGGGCATTGAATGATGAACCCTTGCTGTGGCCGCTTTTTTTCTCCACTTGGCTTCTCTGTACTACAGTACCCTAGTGCAGGCCTGGCTTCCTGGCCCGGCTTTCCCTGCTCTACCCTGGCCTGGGCCTTCATCTAGGTTACTTGCCTGTGCTCCTTGCTTGCGTCCTGGTTCCCAACCTATCCAGACCTGTCCTGCGGCTCTTCAGGCTATGCCCTCCTTTGGCCCTCATGTCCTTTCTATCTATGCCATGCCCGCTTTCCTGATCCCCTTCTCAGGATGCTCACCCATGTCAGGCAATTTGACCTGGCCTCTTGATACTGCATGCTTCCTTGAATAAACATAGCCCTGCCCCTTGCCTGGGCGCTTTTGGCTCCCTCAGCCTGGTCCATCCTCCTGAACCTTGACACCCTGCAGTGGACCTGGGTCTTGAGCCCTCTTCCCCTGTACCAGCTGCTCCCCTTTCTCCCCTCCCGCCTCTCCCTATTTAAGTATATTTTCATTAACCCAGGCCCAGGTGCTAGCACTTGGATCTCTGTTACTGGGCCCAGTTCCTTGCTTGAGTCCCTGGCCACCCTTCTTGAGGACACTATCCCTGTACCTTGGTTTCAAGCCCCTTTTGCCAGCCCCAAGCTGTGCCTCTGCTCTGATCCCCTCATGTTGTTGTATCCTGGCACTGCCCAAACACTTAGCTACCACTGCTTTTCTCAAGCATAGGCTCCTCAAATGAGTCCTTCAGCACACCGACACAACCCACCCCCAACTTCCACACGTTAATATCACATCACAGTATCGTCTTTAACCCCTCATTGGTCCAGGTTCCTCTCTGAGGATCTACTCATGTAGGGAAGAGGAGCAAAATTGGCTGGTCTCTGCACCCTAAATGTTCCTTATAGGAAACACAGCCCTGCCAGTCACCTGAGTCCCCTTCACCATCTGTAAGTTGAGACCTGAAAATTAACATGGGACTTGCTCCAACCCACCATGAGGGATCTCCTCCCTTCCTCCCCCTGCACTCAGGCCTTGAATGCTGGCCCTACCCAAACCAAGCCCTCCCTAACCCTGACCCCTTGTTCTCCAGTCTTGGTGCCTGGGCACTCCCTTTCACCCCTGACCTTGTTCCTCACATCCCTTGGCATAGTCTGGAGACTCTTTGTGTTGGGTCTTACCTGAGGGACCCTTAATTGGGCACCCCAGCGGGCTCACCTAGGTGCCCTTTGATCTTCGTGCTGTTATCTGGTCTTTATGAAGCCCCTATCTCCCTTCCAATAAAGCTTTTTCCTGGTGCTTGAAGGTCTCCAACATCTTGGGTAACTCATCACAATCAGATCGGTGGGTCCCTTGCCTGGGAGATAATCTTAGGTGAAGGCTCTAGTCCGACAGTGCACCCAACATGATCCCCTGCCATGTCCTCCCTTCACACTCCTCCTGGCCTCGTTCCATTTTCTGGTCTTTTTTGCCAGGTCCCTGGCCCTGGATTCAAATATGAGAGAGAGCACCTTATAAAAAACAGAACTTGGTCTTCTTCCTGGGCCCCTTGTTCTCTCTGGGTGCTTGGTCCTCCACCACCAACCCTGACACCTGGAGATGGCCCTGATCCTAAAGCCTAACTGACCCCTTCTGTATCCCCTGCCTTCCCTCCCAAATCTTGTCCATTGCTTGAGCCTCTTGCCCAAGCCCTGGCCATTGGCTCTCAGTTCTCTGGCCTGGCTTCTCACTTGAGTCTCTGGTGGCCCTTCTTGCTCATTGCTTTACTGAGCATTGTTTGAGAGCCCTTCACTGGGGCCACTTCCCTGCTCCCCTTCGCATTCCTGGTTTGCAGTAAACTAGCTCAGCCCTGCCTTCCCGGTCCGGCATTCTCTGCTCTCCCCTGGCCTGGGCCCTCTTCTAGGTCCCTTGCCTGGTCTCCTTGCTGGGGTTCTGGCCCCCACCCCACACACACACATTTTGAAGCCGTTAAGGCTGTGCCCTGCTTTGGCCCTCCTGTCCTTTCTATCCCTACCATGCACATATTCCTGATCCCTTTCCCAGGATGCTCAGCTGGGCCAGGCTACTTGACCAGACTTTTTGGCCCTGGGGGCCCTCTTTGGAAAATGTAACCCTGCCCCTTGATGGGCTCTATGGCCTCCCTGAGCCTGGGCTCTGCTCCCAACCCCTGACATCCTGCAGTGGACCTGGGCGTTGAGACCTTCTCGCCCTGTGCCACCCACTCCACTTTCTCCCCTCCCGCTGCTCCCCCTCTATGTTTCTTTTTATTCACCCTGGCCCAGGTGCTAGCATGTGGCTCTCCATTACTGAGTTCAGCTCCTTGCTTGAGACCATGGCCGCCCTTCTTGTGGACCCCCTGTCCCTTGGTTTTAGGCTCCTTTTGCCAACTGCCTCCTGTACCTCTTTTCTGTTTCCCTCATGCTGTAGTATATTGGCACTGTCTGGACCCTCTTCTACCCCTGCTTCACTCTTGCATATGCTCCTCAAATAGGGCCAGCAGCCCACCAACTCCCGCCAACCTCCGCATGACAGGTATGCCCTCACAGTACTCTCCTTTGCCTCTTATTGGCCAAGGTTCCTCTCTGAGGATCTAATCACCTGCGACAGAGGAGCAGAATTGGATTGTCTCTATGCCCTAATTGCTCCCTATGGGAAATAGCCCTGCCAGTAACCTGAGTCCCCTTCACAACCTGAAACTTGAGTTCTGACATTTAACATTAGACTTCTTCCTACCCAGTTCTGAGCAATCTCCACCCTTCTCTCCCCTGCTCTTTGACCTTTCATGCTCTCCCTACCCCAACCCAGCCCTCTCTAACCCTGATCATTTGTACTCCAGTCTCCATGCCTGGGCACTCTCCTGAGATCCTGACTGATTTCCTCATGTCCGTTGGCATAGCTTGGGGTCTCTTCCTGTTGGGTCTGACTTTACTAGGGCTGGCCATTGGGCTCCCCTAGGTGCCCCTTGGCTTCTTCTTGTCCTCATGCAGCCCGTTCCTCTCATTCCCCTTGGGCCTTTTTCTGGCGCTGGCAGGTCTCCTGGTACTTGAGTCCACGTCAGCTTTGATCGGTGGGTCACTTGCCTGGGCCCCTGGCTTGGGTCCTGTGTCTAGGCCCTATGCGCACCCACCCTGACCCCCTTCTGTGTCCTCCCATTGCCCGTCTTATGGACCCCTTCCTTTTTTTTGCCTCCTTTTCCAGGACCCTGGCGGTAGATTCTCATCTGATCCAGGATGCCTTATGGCAAACAATGCCTTGCCCCTCCTCTAGGCCCCTTGCTCTCCCTGGGTGCTTGGTTCTCCCCCAGAAACCCTGACACCTGGAGGTGGCACTGGGCCTAGAGCCTGATTGCTTCCTGCTGGATCCCCTACCTTTTCTCCCAAATCTTGTCCAGTGTCCTGAGCCTCCTGCCAAATCAATGGCCCTTGACTCTCCGTTCCTTGGTTGGTTCCTCACTTGAGCCTCTAGTGTCCCTTCTTGCTCACTGCTTTTCTGTGCATTGTCGGAGGCCCCCTCGCTGGGTCAACTTCCCTGCTTCCCTTGGCTTTACTGTATCTCAGAACCCTAGTGCAGCCCACCTTCCTGGCCCACCATCCCCTGCTCTCCCCTGGCCTCACCCTCCTCTAAGTCCCTTGCCAGGGCTCTTTGGTTTGATCCTGGTTCCCACCACACCCACAACAATCCTGCAGCCCTTCAGGCTATGCCCTCCTCAAGCCCTCCTGTCCTTTCTGTCTCTGCAATGCCTGCTCTCTTTATCTCCTTCCCTGAATGCTCACATGGCCTTGGTGAATTAATTTGGCCTCCTCACCCTGAGACCCTGGCTACCATTCTTGAGGACCCTTTCCCTGTCCCTTGGTTTCAGGACCCATTTGCCGATCACCTCCTGTGCCTCCCCTCTGATCCCCTCATGCTGTGGTATCCTGGCATTGGCAGGACCCTCCTCTCCCCCTGCTTCTCCCTAGCGTATGCTGTTCGAATGGGTTCTCGCAGCCCGAACCCCCTTACACTTCTGTACACCGGGTATCCCCTCACAGTTCCCTCTTTGGCCCCTCCTTTGTTCCAGGTCCCTCTCTGAGGATATACTTACCTGTGGCTTAGGAGCGGAATGGGCTTGCCTCTGTGCCCTGAATGCTCCCTATGAGAAACATAGCCCTGCCACTCTCCTGAGTCCCATTCACTGCCTGAAACTTGAGGCCTGGCCGTTAACATAGGACATGCTCCAACCCAGCCCTGAGCAATCCCCTCACTTTGCTCACCTTCTCTCTGGCCTTGCATGTTGCCCACACCCCAACCAAGCCTTCCTTAACCCAGACCCATGGCACTCTTTTTCCCCATCTTGTGTGCTCCCTTGAGCCCCTGATGCTATCCTCATGTCCTTTTGCAAAGCGTGGAGCCTCTTTATGTTTGGTCAATACTAGGGGCCCCTTGCTTGTGCCCGCCAGAAGGCTCCCTTATGAGACCCTTGAGTATCCCTCTGTCTCATGGTCCTTGTGCAGCTCATCTTCCCCATTCCCTCACGAATTTCCCTGGTGCTCATGAGTCTCCTGCTCCTTGTGCCCTCATATTAGGTTCATCAGGTGGGAACCTTGTCTGAGCACCTACTATGTTCCTGGCTTTTCTCCCACCACACACCTACCACAACCCCCAGCCATGCCCTCCCATAACCCTACTTCTGGCTCCCTTGTATTGCCAGGCCTACATTGCCAGGTTACTCTCCATGGATTCTTATCTAGGCAGAGCACCCTATGAAAAAACAGAACCCTGCTCCTTGTCTGGCCACTTACTCTTTCTGGGTGCTTGGTCCTTCACCAGAAACCCCGACCCCAGGTAGTGGCCATGGGCCTGGAGCCTGACTGCCCTCTGCTGGATGTGCTGCCTTTTTTTCTAAGTCTTGTCCACTGTTATAGACCCCCTGCCAAAGCCCTGGCCCTTGGCACTGCATTTCCTTGCCTCGCTCCTCCCTTGAGCCTCTGGTGGCCCTTCTTGTTCCTTTCTTTTCTGGACTTTGTCTGAAGAACCCTTACTGGGGCCGCTTCTCTCCTCCTCCTGGCTTCACTAGGGTACTGTAGTACCCTAACAGAGCCAAGTCTTACTGGCTGCACCCTTTCTTTTCTTCCCTGGCCTGGGGCCTCCTCTAGATCTCTTGTCTTAAGAGCTTGCTGGGATCCTGGCCCCCATCCCACCCAGACCTGTCCTGCGGTTCTTGAGGGTGTGCCCTTCTTCAGTGCTCTTATCGTTTCTGTCTCTCCCAGGCCAACTTTCCTGATTCCCTTCCCAGGATGCTCACAAGGGCCAGGTAACATAATCTGACCTCTTTCCCCTGTGAACTCCATTGGGGAAAACATAGCCCTGTTCCTTTCCTGGGCCCTTTGGCCTCCCTGAGCCCAGGCCCTGCTCCTGACCTCTGACACCCTGCAGTGCATCTGGGGATTCAGCCTTTCTCCTTCTGCGCCACCTGCTCTTTTTCTCCCCTCTCTCACCTCCCTATCTATGTCCCTTTTCATTCATCCAAACCCAGGAACAAGCACTTGGCTCTCCATTACTTGGCCCAGTTCCGTGCTTGAGCTCCTGGCTGCCCTTTTTGAGAACACTTTCCCTTCCCTTGGTTTCAGGCATAATTTTACATGCCCTATCCTGTAACTTCCCTCTGTTCCACTGGTGGTATAGTATCCTGGTACTGTCTGGACCCTTCAATTTCCCTTCATTTCCCTAGCCAGGGTTGCTAGAGTGGGTCCTGGCTGCCAACCGACCACCCACACAACCTCTGTTTGCCAGGTATCCCCTCACAGAATTCTTTCTACCCTCCTTTGGTCAAGTTCCCTCTCTGAGGATCTACTCACCTGAACAGAGGAGCCAAATTGGCTGGCCTCTGTGTCCTTAAGGTTCCCTATGGGAAACACATCCCTGGATCCTGCCTGATTCTCCTTTGCTGCCTGAACCATGAGGACTGGAAGTTTATATGTGACTTGCTACAACCCAGCCCTGTTAGATCCACTCCCTTCCCTATTCTACCCTCTCAAATTACATTCTGCCCCTACCCCAACACAGCCACTCCCCAACCCTGATAATTTGCACTTCAGGCCCTGTGCCTGGGTGCTCACTTGAGCCCCTGACAGTGTTCCTCATATCACTTGGCATAGCATGGAGTCTTCCTGTTGCGTCCCCCTTCCTGTTTCTCCCCTCTCTTATGCTTGGGACTGCCATCGCGCTCCCCTATGTTCCCATCAAGCTTTTCTCTGTCTCCTGGTCCTTGCACAGCCCTTTTTCCCCTTCTCTTCATTCTTTCCCCTGGTGCTTGTAGGTCTCCTGCTCCTTAGGTCCTTTATCCTTGGACAGTAAGGTGGGTCATTTGCCTGGGCATTTGGCTTGAGTCATGGATTTTGCCCCCCAACCACCAACCGAGACCCCCCACCGTGCCCTCCCATCACCTGCTTCCTGGTGCCCTTCACTTGCCAGGCCACCTTTGGCAGGTTTCTGTCCCTAGATTCTCATATGGGCCAGGGCGCCTTATGGGAAACTGAGTCTGGCCACTCACATAGGTGCCTTGTTCTCTTGGGGCCTTTGGTCCTGCACCCAAAACCCGGAAACCTGGCAGTCGCCCTGGGCCAGGAATTTGCCTGCCCCCTACCAAATCTCTCTTTTATCCCTCCAAAGTCTTGTCCACTGTCCTGAGCTCCCTGTCCGAGCCTTGGCCCTTGGCTTTTCATTCTCTGTCCTGCTTCCTCTCTTGAGCCTCTTGGGGAACTTCTTGCTCCATGCTTTCCTGGGGTTGGACTGTGGCCTTGCTGGGGTCAGTACCTGCTCCCCTTGGCTTCCCTGAACCTCAGAGCCCTACTGTCGCCCACCAGCCGATTCCCAAACTTCAGTGCCCTTTCTTGGCCTGGGCCCTCCTGTTGGTCCCTAGTGTGGGCTCCTTTTGGGAGTCCTGGCCTGCATACAATCAACACCCGCCCCTGATCTTTTACCCCCTTTATCCCCCCTGTTGTCCCTGTCCCTGCTGGGCCCCTTTTCAAGATCTCTTTCCTATGACGCTCACCACATCTAGGGGACTAGAAATGGGTATTTGGCCCTGTGGGTTTCCTTTGGGAAAACATAGCTGTGCCTCTTACCTGGGTCCTTTGGAATCTCTCAGTTCGGGCCCTGTTCCTTGATTATGACACCCAACAATGAAGCTAGGCCTTGAGCAATCCTCTCTTTGCGCCACCCACTACTCTTGCTCCCCCTTCTCCCCTCCCCAGCCTTGTCTGTTTTCATGGGACCCAAGATCAGGTCCTGGTACTTCGCTCTTTATTCTTGGGTGTGGTTCCTTGCAGGAGCCCTTGGTCCCACTTCTTCAGGACGCTATTACTTTTCCTTGATTTCAGGCCCCTTGCTTGGCCCCCTTCCTGTTTCTCCCCTCTCTTCCTCTTGTACTGTGGTATTTTGTCATTTCCAGGACCCTCCCCTTCCCCTGCTTCACTCTAGCCTGGTCTCCAATTGTTGTTGTTCCCTACCAACACCCTGCCAATTCTGGACCACAGGTATCCCTCACATTGCCCCTTTTTGGTTCTTGTCTCCCTCTGAGGATCTACTTATGTGGAGCAGAGGAGTCGAATTGGCTGACTCTGGGCCCTGAAAGATTCCTATGGGCAACACAGCCCTGCTTCTCACCTGGGACCCCTTTGCCACACAAACTTGACAACTGGCAGTGGACTTGGGCCTAGTTATGACCTTGCCTTGGGTCATCCCCTGCCTTCCCTTTCTTGCCTTCTAGCCTTGCAAGCTGCCCCTATGCAAACGCAGCCTTCCTCACCATGACCCTTTGCCCTACAGTCCCCTGGCCTGGCTGTCTGCCTGAGCTGCTCAATCCATTTCTCCGGTTGTGTTCCTTTCTGTGGTGTCTCTTCCTGTAGTGTCTGACCTGGGTACCCCTTGATTTAGCCCCCTACATCATTCTGTTCTGTGCCCTTTGTCTTCTCATTCTACCCCTGATCCTACGTCTCCTTCCCCTTGATCTTTTTCCTGGAGCAGGGGCCTCCTGCTCATTGGGTGACTAATAAATTTTTGTTGGGTCGGTCACTTACCTGGGATACTTGATTCGTCCTGACTCTTGTTCCTCTCTGCACCCACTAGAACCAGTACTGTGCCCTTACATTGCACTGTTCCTAGGCCTGTCCCTTGCCAGGCCATTTTTCCTGGTCCCTGGCCCTTGATCGTCATCTGGGCCATGGAACTTTATGGGAAACAGAACCCTGACCCTCGACTGGACTACTTTCTCTACCTAGGCCCTTTTGACATCACCAGGAACCCTGACGCATGGCAGGGGTGCTGGGCCTAAAGACTCCCTCCCCCCTGCTGGATCCCAGGCCTGCCCTCCCCATCACTCTCCACTTTCCTAAGCCACCTGCCCCAGCACTGGCCCTTGGCTCTTAATTCCCTGAACTGGTTTCTCATTGAGGTTCTGGGGGGTCCTTCTTGCTCCGTGCTTTCCTGGGCTTGAAATTTTTTTCTCACTGGGTCCGCTTCCCCATTCCGGTGTGTTCCCAGCATCTCACAACCCTAGTGCAGCGCCTGCCTGCTTGACTCCACCCTTCCCTGATCTCCTCTAGCGAGGGCTTTCTTCTAGGACCTTAGCATGGGCTCCTATCTATGGTCCTGGCCTGCACCCAAAACACAAGCTTCTTCCAGAACTTCATGCTACGCCCTCCTTTGGCCCTCCTGTTGTCCTTGTCCCTTTTGGGCTCCTTTTCCAAATCCCATTCCCAGGATGCTCACCAGAGCCAGGGGCTGATACTGGAATTTTTGGTCTTGCAGGCTTCTTTTAGAAAAAGGTAGCAGTGCCCCTTGTCTGGGGGGTTGTGTCTCCTTTGGCTTGGGGCCTGCTCCTTCATCCTGACACCCTGCAGAGAATCTAGGCCTTGAGCCCTCCTCTCCCTGTGCCACCCATTCCCTTACTCCCCTTTCTCCCCATATACCTCTGTAGCCAGGAGAGAGGGGACTCCTTCTTCCAGATGGGAGACCACTCCCACCTGGATGTCCAGAAAGCACTTAAAACCCACAGCAGGGTAGAGGGGACTCCCTCATCAACATGGGAGACCCCTCCACCCTTGGTTTTGGAGAAAGCTCCGATTCTGCTGCAGTGTGTACAGGGCACTCATCATTATAGGAGGGTGACTCCCTCAAACCTGGGTGTTGGGGGAGCTCAAAATATCCACAGCAAGGGTAGATGTGACACGCAACTCCAGTCCCCTCTACCCTGGCTAACTTTGTATACAAGCTTTCTGCAACACCCAGGTAGAAAGGGCCTCCCTCCTGACGAGGAAAGTCTCAACTACCCTGGCTGTGAGTGTATAGGAGCACCCCCTGACACCCAGGTGAAAGGCGTCTCTGCCCTAGAGGGTCGAGTCCCCTCTAGTCAGGCTGCAGCTGTATACCACCTCCCAGGACACCCAGGATGGAAGGCATTTCTAACAAGAGGGGCGAGTCTAGAGCATTATAAAAGCCCCACCACCTGACACCTAGGTGGGAGGTGTCTTTCGCCTGGAGTGGCGATTCCCCTCTACCCTGGCTACTGTAGTATAAGACTTCTTCCTGACACCCGGGTGGGAGGGCTTTCCTGCCTGGAAAAGTGGGACTTCTCTACCCTGATTAAGGTGGTATACAACTCCTCACAGAGACCCAGGTGGGAGGGGTTTTCTATCTGGAGGGGCGATTCCCTACTACCCTGGCTGCAGTGGTATAAGAGCTCCCCCCACCCTGACACCCAGGTGGGAGGGATCTCCATCCTGGAGGGGCGAGTTTCCACTACCCTGGCTGTGGAGGTATACTAGATCCCTCCAACACCCAGGTGGGAAGTGTCTCCAGTCTGGAAGGGTGAATACCTTGTACCCTGGCTGCAGCTATTTAAGAGCTCCCTTTAACAACCAGGTGGGATGGATCTCCCAACTGGAATGGCATATCCTCTATTCCCTAGCTTCGATGGTATAGGAGCTCCCCCCGGACACCCTGGTGGGAGAAGTCTCTCACCTTGAATGGCGAGTCCTGTCTACCCTGGCTAAGGTGGTATACAAGCTACCGTGCCCTACACCCAGGTGGATGGGGTTCCTGTCTGAAGGGTGGTGTCAGCACTACCCTGGCTCTACTGGTATAAGAGCTTCCCCACACACACAAAGGTGGGAGGGGTCTCTCGTCTGGAATGGCGAGTCTCCTTTTCCCTGCCTCTGCTGGTATATGAGATCCCCTGACAACCCAGTGTTTACGGGTCTCCTGCCTAATGAGGCGAGTCCCCTCTGTCCAGGCTTCAGCAGTATATGAGTTTCCCCCCCATAGTCAGATGGGAGGGGACTCCTGCCTAGATGAAAGAGTACCTTCCACAATAACTAGTGCAGTATAGAAGCTCCCAGACACCAAGGAGGGAGGGGTCTCCCGCCTAGAGGTGTGAGTCACCTCTACCCAGGCTAAGGTGGTATACAAGCTCCCTGTGACACCCAGGTGAGAGAGGTCTTCTGACTGAAGTGACGAATCCCCTTTACCCTGGCTGAAGTGGTATATTCGCTTTCCCTGACACCCAAGTGGGAGTGGTGTCCCACCTGGAGGCATGAGTTCCCTCTACACTGGCTCTGGCAGTAAAGGTGCACCCAGGTGGAAGGGTCTCTGGACTGCAGGGGTGAATCCCTTCTACCTTGACTGCAGAGGTATATGAACTCCCACTACAATCAGATGGGACGGGTCTCTTGCCTGGAGAGGCCAGTTCCATCTACCATGGCTTCAGCGGGATAAGAGCTCCCAGGACACCCAGGTGAAAGAAATCTTCCGCGATGGAAAATGAGTCCCTGCTACCCTGCCTGCAGCAGTACAAGAAGCGCCCCTGCACCCAGGACACCCAAGTGGGAGGGGTCGCCCGCCTTGAGGGGTGAGCCCTCTCTCCCATGACTTGGCGATTTTTGAGCTCTCTCAGACACCAAGGTGGGAGGAATCCCCTGCCTGGAAGAGCTAATCGCTGGTACCTTGGCTGCTGCTGTATAGGAGCTTCCCCTGTCACCCATGTGGGAGAGATCTCCCATCTGGTGGGGCAAGCCCAATCTACCCGGACTAAGGTGGTATGCAAGCTGCCAGGGACACCCAGGTGAGAAGGGTCTCCCGCCTGGAGTGGCGAATCCACTCTATTCTGGCTTCAGTGGTATAAGAGCTTCCCCCAGTAATACAGGTGGGAGAGGTCTCCCGCAAGGTGAGGCGAGTCCCCTCTCTCCTGGCTTGTGCAGTATATGAGCTCCTTTGACACTCAGGTGGTAGGGGTCTCCAGCTTGGAGGGGTGAGTACCCTCTACCTTGGCTGTGGTGGTACAGGATCTCCCCTCTACATTAACGTGTGAGGGGTGTCCCGCCCTTGTGGTGAGTCCCCTCTACCCTGTCTGTGGAGGTATATGAGCAGCCCTGAAAACCAGGGTTGAGGGGTCTACCGCGAGTGGGACAAGTCCCCTCTATCCAGACTGCAGCGATATACTAGCTCCCCCACCACCCTGCATAGCCAGATGGGAGGGGTCTGCCATCTGGAGGTGAGAGTACACTTAACTCTACCTAAGGCAGTAGAGAAGCTCTCCCAGACACCAAGGTTGGAGGGGTCCCCGCATGGATGGGTGAGTCCCCTCTACTCTGGCTGCTATCATATTCAAGCCACCCCCATTAGCAGATGGGAGGGTTCTTTTGCCTGAAAAGGGGAGTCCCCGTTTCCCTGGCTACAGTTCTATACTAGCTTTCCCTGAGACCCTGGTGGGAGGGGTCTCCTGCCTGAAGGGGCGAGTCCCCTCTCTCCTACCTGGGCAGAATATGAGGTCCCCCTGACCATCAAGTCAGAGGAAACTCTTGCCTGGAGGGATGAGTCCCCTCTACCAGGGCTACTGTAGGATAGGGACTCCTAGGATACGCAGATAAAAGTGGTATCACGCCTGGGGTATTTAGTCCCTGCAACCCAGACTGCAGCTGTATAGGAGCTTCCCTGAAAGGAAGGCCAGGTGGAAGAGGTCTCCCACCTTTAGGGACAAGTCCCCTGTACAATGTCTGGGGCGGTATAGGAGCTCCTCCTGAACAGTGGTATAGGAGCACCCCTTGACACTCAGGTGGGAGGGGTTTGCCACCTGGAGGGGTGAGTCCCCTCTACCCTGATTGCAGTGGTATGGCACTTTCCCCCCATACCCAGAAGAGAGGGGTCTCCTGCCTGGAGAGAGGAGTCTCCACTATCCTAGCTCCAATGGTATAGGAACTCCCCCTCACGACCAGGTTGGCGGGTCTTCCACCTGAAGTGTTGAGTCCCCTCTACCCTGGCTGCACTGGTTTACTAGCTTTGCCTGACACCCAGGTTGGTTGGGTCTCTCACCTGGAGGGGCAAGTCCCCTCAACCCTGGCTGAGGTGCAAAGGATCTTCCTCTGACAACCAGGTGGGAGGGTCTCCAGCCTGGAGAGGCACAAAATCCCTTTGACCCTGGCTGTAGTCATATAAGAGCTCCAACCTACATCCAGGTGGGAGGGGTCTCCCCACCCCAAGAGGTGAGTCCCCTTTACCCTGCTTGTGGCAGTATATGAACTTCCCTGACAACAAGGTGGAAGGGATCTTTCCCCTGGAGTGTCAAATTCCCTCTCTCCTGGCTTTGGAGGTATAGGAACTCCCCCGACACCCAGTTTATGTGTTCTCCTTACTGGAGGGACAAGTCCCTTCTACACTGGCTGCAGGATATATATGAACACCCCGCAACACCCAAGTGGGAGTGATCTCCCTCTTGCAAGTCTTCTCTTCCCTGGCTAAGGTGGTATACAAGTGCCCCCCTATGCATAGGTGGGAGTGGTCTTCCACATGGACAGGTGAGTCCCCTATACCCTGTATATAAGGTCCCCTGACACCAGGTGGGAAGGGTATCCTACCTGGAAGTGCGAGTCCCCTCTACTTTAGCTCTTGCTATGTAAGAGTTTCCAGTACACCATAGTGGAAGGGGTCTTCCACCTTCAAGGGCTTGCTCCCTCTACCCTAGCTGTGGCAGTATAGAGCTCCCATCTCAACACCCAAGTGAGAGGGGTTTCCAGCCTGCAGAGGTGAGTCCCCGCACGTGGGCTGCTGCAGTAAACAATCTCCCTTGGACACCCAGGTGAGAGGGGTGTCCAAATAGGAGGTGCGAGTCCCCTCTACTTTGCTTGTGGGTGTATAGGTGCTCACCCAGACACCCAGGTGGGAGGGGTCTCCTGAGTGGAAGGGCAAGTCTGCTCTACACTGGTTGTAGTGGTATATAAACTCCCACTTACACCCTCCCACCTAGATGTGCAACTCCCCTCTACCTTGGCTGCTGTGGTATAGGAACTCCTCTGACACCCAATTGGAAGGAGTCTCTGGCCAGGGCCCTAGAGTACCCTGTATCCTGCTGTAGTGGGATAAGAGCTCCCCAGAGTAACCAGGTGGAAGAGGTCTCCTGTCTGGAGCGTAGATTTCCCTCTACCCCACCTTCAGAGGTATAAAAGCACCCTGGAAACCGAAGTGGGAGTATTTTCCAACCCTGAAGGGGAAAATACCCTCTACCATGGCTGCGGTGGTATAAGAGCTTCCCCTGACACCCAGGTGAGAGGGGTCTGCTGCCTGGAGTGGCGAGTCCCTTCTATTCTATTTGTGGGGGTATATGAGGTCCTTTGACACCCTGGTTGGAGGGAGGGGCAAGTACATTCTTCCCTGGCTATGGTGGTATAAGATCTCCCACTGACAGCCAGGTTGGAGGGGTATCCTGCTTGAATGAGAGAGTCTCCTCTAACATGGCAAAGGTAGTATAAATGTTCCCTGTGATACCCAGGTATGGGGGGGTCTCCTACTTGCGGTGGTTTACTAGCATTCCCTGTCACCCAGATAGGATGGGTCTCTCACCTGAAGGGATGAGTACCCTCTACCCAGGCTGTGGTGGTAAAGGATCTCCCCCTTACAATAAGGTGGGAGGGCCTCTGGATTGGAGAGGCAAGTCCCCTCTATACTGGCTGAAGTGGTATAGGAGTTCTCCTACACCCAGGTGGGAGTGGTCATCCCTCTTGAGTGGAGAGTCTCCTTTACCCTGCCTATGGCAATACATGAACTCCTCTGACAACCAGGTGGAAGGAATCTTCCACCTGGAGGGTTGAATCCCCTGTTCCCTGGGTCTGGTGGTATTGGAGCTCCTCCACCACCAACAACCTGGGTATGGGGTCTTCTGCCTAGAGGGGCGATTCCCCTCAACCCTGGCTAAGGCAATCTAGGAGTTACTCCCATTCCTTGGTGGGAGGTGTTTCTCCCCTGGAGGTGCGAGTTGCCTCTAACCTTGTTGCTGGGGTATATGAACTCGACCTGACACCCAGGTGGAAGATGTATTCTGCCTAGATGGGTGAGTCCTCTCTAACCTGGCTCCAGTAGTTAAGGACCTTCCCCTGACACCCAGGTGGGAGGGTTATCCTGCCTAGAAGGGTGACTTCTCTCTACCCTATGTGTGGGATTTTTCCAGCCCTCCCAGACACCAGGTTGGAGGGGTCTCCTGCTTGGAGGGGCGAGTACCCTGTTCCCGGGCTGAAATGGTTTACTTGCTTTCCCTGACATCCGGGATGGATGGGACTGAAGGGGCGAGTCCTCTCTACCCTTGCTGCTGCAGTAAATTATCACCCCCTGACATCCAGGTGGGATGGATGCCAGCCTGGAGAGGTGCGTCCCCTCTACACTGGGTATGGCAACATAAGAACTCCCCTGTCAACTAGGTGGAAGGGATCTTCCACCTGAAGGGTTGAGTCCCCACTATTCTGGGTCTGGTAGTTTAAGAGCTCCCCCCAACAACGAAGATATGGGGTCTTCTTTCTGGAGGGGTGAATCCCCTCTACCGTTGCAGTAGTATAGGAGGTCCCCCCTACACTGAGGTGTGAGGGGTCTCTGGCCTCCAGTGCCGAGTTCCCTCTACCCTGATTGTGGGAGTATATGAACTCCCCTGACAACCAGGTGGAACAGATATACTGCCTGGAGGTTTTAGTCCCCTCTCCCCTGGCTCTTTCAGTATAGGAGCTCCCCAGACACCCTGCTTATGGGGTCAGAAGAATAGTGGGGTGCATCCCCTCTACCTGGGCTAAGGCGGTATAAGAGGTACCCCCATCCCCAAGTGGTAGGTGTCTCTTGCCTGGAGGTGCGAGTTGCCACTACCCTGGCTGCTGGGGTATATGAGCTCCACCTGATACCTAGGGTACTTTCACCGGGAAAGTCAAGTCTCCTCTACTCTGGGTGCAGGGGTTTACCTGCACTTCCAGACACCGACGTGGGAGGGGTCTCCTGCTTTGAGGGGCAAGTCCACTCTATTCTGGTTGCTGTGGTATAGGATCTCCCCGACCATACCAAGATAGGAAAGTCTACCACCTGAAGGGGCAAGTCCCCTCTACCCTGGCTGCAATGGTATATGACTTTACCTTAATACCCAGGTTGGATGAGTCTCGGTCCTGGAGGGGCAATTTCCCTGTACCATGGCTGTTGAGGTAAAGCATCTCCCCTGAAACCCAGGTGGGAGAGGTCTCCTGCCTGCAGTGGTGAGTATTCCCTAAAATGGCTAAGGTGGTATATAAGCACCCCACTACACACAGGTTGGAGTGGTGTTCTGCATGGACCGGTGAGTCCCCTCTACCCTGGCTTTGGCAGTATACAAGCTCTCTGGACATCCATGTGGAAGGGGTATCCCACCTAGAAGGGCGAGTCCCCTATACTTTAGCTCTTGCTATATATGAGCTCTCAGTACACCCAGGAGGCACGAGTCTTCCGCCTGCAGGGGTGTGTTCCCTCTACCCTGGCTGTGCCAGTAAAAAGGAGCTCCCCCTCACACCAAGGTGAAAGGTGTCTCCCACTTGTATGGGTGAGTCCACTCTACCCTATCTACTGCAGTAATCAAGCTCCCCTGGACACCCAGTGGGAGGGGTCTCCTTACTGGAAGGGGAAGTCATCTCTCCCCTAGCTGCAGCAGTATAAGTACACTCCTGACATGCAGATGGGAGGGTTCTTCTGCCAAGAGGAGGAAGTCCCCTCTCCCCTGGCTTCAGGAGTATAGGAACTCCCCAGGACACCCAGGTGGAATGGATCTCCCTCCTGTTGGGGTGAGTCTCCTCTACCCTGGTTGTGGCGGTATAGGATCTCCCACACACACACTCAGGTGGGAGGGGTCCCCAGCCTGGATGAGCAAGTCCCCTCTACCTTTTCTGTGGCGGTATAAGATATCCCCTGACACACAGGTGGGATGTCTCTCCCTACTGGAGCATTGAGTTGCCTCTACCCTGGTTGTGGAGGTATACAAGCTGCCCCAGATACATAGGTGGGAGGCATCTCCTGCATGGAGGGGCGAGTCCACTCTATCCTGGCTGTGGCAGTATAAGATCTCACTGACATCCTGGTGGGAGGGGTCTCCAGCCAGAAGGGACAAGTACTTTCTACCATGGCTTTGGTGGTATATGAGCTGCAGATAACAGGCAGGTTTGAGAGGTCTCCTGCCTGGATTTGCAAGCCTCCTCTACCATGTCAAAGGTGGTCTACATGTTCCCCAAGACACCTTGGTCGGAGGAGTGTCCTGCCTGGAAGGGCGAGTCCCCACTACTCTGCAGCAGTATAGGCACTCCACCCTCACCCAGATTGGAGGGTTTCCTGCCTAAAGGGGCAAGTTCTTCACAGCTGGAAGTGGCCCCTGGTCCTGGAGCCTGACTGCCCACTGCTGTATTCCCTGCCTTCCTTCTCAAAAGTAATCTACTCTCCTGAGTCCCCTGCCAAATCCCTGGCCCTTAGCTTTCCTTTTTCTGGGCTAGCTTCTCATTTGAGCTTCTGGTGGCCCTACTTGCTCACTGCTTTTCTGGGCATTCTCTGAGGGCCCTTCCCTGGGATGCTTCCCTGTTCGCCTTGGCATTCCTGAACTGCAGCACCCTAATGCAGCTCTGCCTTCCTGGCTTGGTGTTCCCTGCTCTCCCCTGGCCTGGGCCTTCTTCTAGGTCCTTTTACTGGACTCCTTGTGTGGGTCCTGGTTCCCACCCAACCCACACTTATCCTGAAGCCCTTCAGGCTGTGCCCTTCTTCGGCCCTCTTTCCTTTCTGTCTCTGCCATGCTGGCTTTTCTGGTCCCCTTCCCAAGAGGCTCACCCTGGCCAGGTGACTTGATTTAGCCTCTTAGCCCATGGGCTCCCATTGGACAACGTAGCCCTGCCCCTTGCAGGGCCCTGCTCCCAACCCCTGACAATGTGTACTGGATCTGGGCCTTGACGCTGTTCTCCACCTGTGCCACCAACTCCTCTTTTTCTCCACCTGCTGCTCCCCTTCCATGTTTCTTTTCATTCACTAAGGCCCACGTGCCAGCACTTGGCTCTCCATTACTGGGCCGTGCACTTTGCTTCAGACCCTGAGCCGTTCTCCCCACTTCTTGAGGACCATTTCCCTGTCTCTTGGTTTAAGGCACCTGTGGTCTGCCCTATCCTGTGCTTCCCCTCTGATCCCCTCATTCTGTAGCATGCTGACACTACCCAGACCCTCTGTTCCTCCTTCTTCTTACTACCCTGTGCTGCTGGAATTGGTCCTGGAGCCTAAACAACCCAATTCTTCACACCAGGTTTCCCCTTACAATACGCTCTTTGCACCCTCTCTTTGGTTCAGGTCCCTCTCTGAGGATCTACTCACCTGGGGCAGAGGAGTGGAATTGGCTCCTCTCTGTCCTCTCAATGCTCCTTATGGGAAACACAGCCCTGCCACTCACCTGTGTCTCCCTCACTGCCTGACATTTGATGCCTGCCAGTTAAATTGGACTTGCTCCAACGCAGCCATGAATGATCCCCTCCCTTCCCTTCAGCCTTCCATGCTGCCCCTACAGCAAACAACCCACCCTTATGCAGTCCATTTGTGCTCTGGTCCCTGGGACTGGGTGTTCATCTGAGCCCCAGAACATATCTCTCATGGCCCTTGAAATAGCAAGTGGTTTCATAGTGTTGAGTCCTACCTGGCTTCCTCCCTTTCCCCTTGAACATTTTTCTGGCATTCCCAGAAAAATGCTTCTTGGGTCCCCTATCATCATTGTTTGGGTGGGTCTCTTGCCTGGGTTCCTGGCTTGGATCCTGGGTCTCACTCCTATGTACCTAGCCCAACCCCCTTGCATTCCCTCCCATCGCCCTCTTTCTGGACTCTTCCTTTTCCTGGCCTCCTTTGCCAGGATCCTGACTCTAGCTTCTCACCTGATTCAGGGCGCCTTATGGAAAACAATGCCCTGGCCCTCTCCTGGGACCATGACTCTCGCTGAGTGCTTGGTCCATCACCAGTAACCGTAAAACCTGGAGGTGGCCCTGGGCCTGCGGCCTGACTGACCCCCTGCTGGATCCCCTGCCTTCCTTCCCAAATGTAATCCACTCTCCTGAGGCCCATGCTGAAGCCCTGGCCCATGGCTCTCTGTTCCCTGGCCTGGCTTCTCGTTTGATACTCTAGTGACCGTTCTTGCTCACTAATTTTCTGGGCATGTTCTGAAGGCGGCTTTCTGGTTCTGCTTCCCTGCTCCCTTTGGCATTCCTGTACTGCAGTACCCTAGTGCACTCTGCCTTCCCAGTCCAACATTCCCCACTCTCCCTTGGCATGGGACCTCTTCTAGGTTCCTTGCCTGGGCTTCTTGCTGAGTTCCTAGGCTGAATCACAAATTACAACCATCCTTGGGCACTTCAGGCTGTGGCATGCTTTGGCTTCCTGTCCTTTTTGTCTCTGCCACACCCGCTTTCCTGATCCCCATCCCAGGAGGCTCACCTGGGCAAGGTGACTTTATTTATCCTCTTGGCACTGGGGGCTCTCTTTGGAAAATGTAGCCCTGACCTTTGTTTGTGCCCTTTGGCCTCCCTCAGCCAGAGCCCTGCTCCTAACCCCTGACACCCTGCAGTGGATCTGGGCCTTGAGCCATTCTCCCCCTGTGCTACTGACTCTGGTTTCTCCATTCCTGCTGCTCCTCATCCATGTTTTTTTTTTTTCACCAGGCCCAGGTGCTAGCACTTGGCTCTTCATTGTGGGGCCAGGCTCCTTGCTTGAGACCCTGACTGCCATTCTTGAGGTCCGTTTCCCTGTCCCTTGGTTTCAGGCCCCTGTTGCCTGCCTCCTCCTGTGCCTCTCCTCTGATCCCCTCATTCTGTGGTATGCTGGCACTGTCCAGAACCTTTGCTCCCCCTGCTTCTCCCTACCATGTGCTCCTGGAAAAGGTCCTGAAGCCCCCTCCCACATCTACACACCAGGTATCCCCTCACAGTACCCTCTATGCCCCCCCTTCTTTGGTCCAAGTTCCTAACTGAGGATCTACACACGTGGGCCAAGGAGCGAAATTGACTATCCTCTGCACACTGATTGCTCCCTATAGGTAACAGAGCCCTGCCACTCGCCGGAGTACCCCTGACTGCCTCAACGTTGAGGCCTGTCAGTTAACAAAGAAATGCTCCAACCCAGCCTTGAGCCATTCCCTCCATTGCCTCCAGTCTTACATGATGCCCCGACAGCAACCCAGTTCTCTCAAACCCTGACCCTTGCCTGAGCCCCTGACCACATTCCTCATGTTTCTTGGCATAGCAAAGAGTCTCTTCATGTTGGTTGTGACCAGGGGGCCCCTTGCTTTGACCTACCAACGGGCTCTGCTAGGTGCCCCTTGGCTTCTCCTGGTCCAAACGCAGCCCCTTCTTTCCTTTCCCTTTGCACCTTTTTTTTGGTGCTCACATGTCTCCTTCTCCTTGTGTACCCCATCACCATTGATTAGGCAGGTCTCTTGCCTGGGCGCCAGGCATGGGTCCTGGGTCTCACCTCTATGATCACTCATGCCCTCTTGTCACCCTCCTTCTGGGCCCCTTCTTTTTCTTGGCCTCTTTTCCCAGGTCCTGGCATTAGGTTCTCATCTGATCCAAGGCGCCTTATGGGAAACAATGCCCTGGCCCTTGCCTGGGACCGCTGCTCTTCTTGGGACTTGGTCCGGCACCAGTAACCCTGAAACCTGGAGGTGGTCCTTGGCCTGGATCCTGACTGTCCACTGCTGGATGCCCTGCCTTCCTTCCCAAATGTAATCCACTGTCCTGAGCCCCTTGCCTAAACACTGGCCCTTGGCTCTCTGTTCCCTGGCCTGGCTTTTCACTTGAGCCTCTGGTGGCCCTTCTTGCTCACTGCGATTCTGGGCATTATTTGAGGGCCTCATGCTAAGGCCACTTCCCTGCTCCCCTTGGCTTTTCTGGACTGCAGCAACCGAGTGCAGTCCTGCCTTCCCGACCTGGAATTTCCTGCTCTCCCCTTTCCTGGGAGCTCTTCTAGGTCCTTTGCCTGGACTCCTTGCTTGGTTCCTGTCCCCCACCCGACCCACACCCACCCTGCAACCCTTCAAGCAATGCCATGCTTGGCCCTCCTGTTCTTTCCATCTCTGCCACAGCTGCTTTTCTGATCCCCTTCTCAGGATGCTCCCCCCAGGCCAGGCGACTTGATTTTGCCTTGTTACCCTGGGGGCTTCCTTTGGAATACATTGCCCTGCTCCTTTCATGGGCCCTTTAGACTCCCTCAGCTGGGTCCCTTCTCCAGACACCTGACACCCTGCAGTGGATCTGGGCCTTGAGCCATTATCCTCCTGTGCCACCAACTCCTCTTTCTTCTCTTCCACTGCTCCCTCTCCATGTTTCTTTTCATTCACCGAGGCCCAGATGCTAGCACTTGGCTCTCCATTAGTGGGCCCGGCTCTTGCTTGAGACATTCTTCCCCTTTTTGAGGACACTTTCTCTGCCATTGGTTTCATCCCTTCATTGCCTGCCCCCTCCTGTTCCACCCCCTGATCTCTCAGGCTGTGGTATGCTGGCACTGCCTGGACCCTCCACTTCCCCTGCTTCTCCCTACCCTCTGCTGGTGGAAAGTGTCATGCAGCCCCCCCCCCCATACATCCACACACCAGATATCCCCTCACAGTGCCCTCTCCTTTAGTCCAAGTCTCTCTCTGAGGATCTAGTCACCTGGGGCAGGGGAGCGTAATAGGCAAGCCTCTGCACACTGATTGCTCCCTATGGGAAATACAGCCCCGCCACTCGCCTGAGTCCCCCTCACTGCCTGAACCTTGAGGCCTGGCAGTTAATATGAATGTGCTCCAACCCAGCCCTGAGTGATGCCCTCTCTTTCCTCTGGTCTTGCTTGCTGCCCCTACAGCAACCCAGTCCTCCCTAAACCTGAACATTTGTGCTGCTGCCCTGAACCTGTGCATTCACCTGAACCCTGACCACATTCTCCATAGTCCTTGGCATAGCAAGGAGTCTCTTCCTGTTGGTTCTGACTACGGGGCCCCTTGCTTTCACCTGCCAATGGGCTCCCCTAGGTGTCCCTTGGCTTCTCCTGGTCCTCACGCAGCCCCTTCCTCCCCTTCCCCTTGCTTTTCTTTGTGGTGCTTGCAGGTCTCCTCCTCTTTTAGTCCCGCATCATCATTGGTGAGGTGGGGACCTTTCCTGGGTGCCCATCTTGGGTCCTGGGTCTGGCTCCTATGTGCACCAACCAATCCCCCTTGTGTGCCCTCTTGTCACCCTCCTTCTGGCCCCCTTCCAGTTCTTGGAATCCTTTCCCAGGCTCTGGCAGAAGATTCACATCTGATCCAAGGCACCATATGGAAAACTATGCCCTGGCCCTCGCCTGGGCCCCTTGCTCTTCCTGGGTCTTGGTCCAGCACCAGTAACCCTGAAACCCAGAGGTGGCCCTTGGCCTGGAGCCTCATTGCCCCCTGGTGGATCCCCTGCGTTCCTTCCCAAATGTAATCCACTGTCCTGAGGCCCCTGCCCAAGCACTGGCCCTTGGTTCTCCATTCCCTGGCCTGGCTTTTCCCTTGAGCCTCTGGTGGTCCTTCTTGATCACTGCTTTTCTGGGCATTGTCTGAGGGCTCTATGCTAGGGCCACTTCCCTGCTACCCTTGGCATTCCTGGACTGCAGAAACCAAGTACAGCCCAGCCTCCCTGGCCCAGTGTTCCCTGCTCTCGCCTGTCCTGGGCACTCTTCGAGGTCCCTTGTCTTGGCTCATTGCTAAGGTCCTTGCCCCCATCCCACCCACATCTGTCCAGCAGCCCTTCAAGCTGTGCCCTGCTTTGGCCCTCCTGTCCTTTCTATCTCTGCCACACCTGCTTTCTTGATCCCCTTCCCAGGATGCTCACCCAGGGGAGGCAACTTGATTTGGCCTCGTAGCTCTGGGGGCTTCCTTTGGAAAACGTAGCCCTGCCCCTTGCATGGGCCCTTTGGTCTCCCTCAGCTCCCGACACCTGACACACTGCAGTGAACCTGGTCCTTGAACATTCTCCCCCTGTGCAACCAACTCCACTTTCTCCTCTCCTGCTGTTCCACCTCCATGTTTCTGTTCATTCATCCAGGCCCACGTGCTAGCATTTGGTTCTCCTTTACTCAGCCCAGCTCTTTGCTTGAGAACCTGAGCTATTCTGCCTCTTCTTGAGGACCCTTTCCCTTTCCTCTGGTTTCAGGCTCCTTTTGCCTTGCCTCTCCTTTACCTCCGCTCTGATACCCTCATGTTGTGATATGCTGGCACTACCCAGACCCTACTTTCTCTTTGCTTCTCCCTACCCTGTGTTGCTAGAATGGGTCCTGAAGCCACCCCCAATTCTGCACATCAGGTATCCCCTCACAGTACCCTTTTCAGCGCCCCCTCCTTTGGTCCAGGTCCCTCTCTGAGGATCTTCTCACTGGGGCAGAGGAGCGGAATTGGCTCACCTCTGTGGCCTGAATGCTCCCTATGAGAAACACAGCTCTGCCCCTCTCCTGAGTCCCCCTCACTGCCTGAACCTTGAGGCCTGGCATTTAACATGGATGTGCTCCAACCCAGCCCTGAACAATCCCCTCCCTTCCGTCCAGCCTTCTATTTGGCCTCTACAACAACCCAGCCATCCCTAACCCTGATCATTTGTGCTGCAGTCCCTGGGTCTGGGCATTTAAGTGAGTCCCTGAGCGCGTTCCACATGGTCCTTGGCATAGTAAGGAGTCTCTTTGTGTTGGATCTGAATTGGAGGCCCCTTGCTTGGGCCCGCCAGTGAGCCCCCTAGGTGCCCCTTGGCTTCTTCTGGTCCTCATGCAGCCCCTTCCTCCCCTTTTCCTTTCGCCTTTTTCTGGCCCTCACAGGTCTCCTGCTCCTTCCGTCCCCCATCACCATTGATTGGGTGGGTTTCTTGCCTGGGCACGTGTTTTGGGTCCTGGGTTTCACTCGTATGTGCACCAACCCAGACTTCCTTGCACACCCTCCCCTCGCCCTCTGACTGGCCCTTCTTTTCCTGGCCTCCTTAGCCAGGACCATGGCCCAAGGTTCCTATCTGATCCAGGGCTACTTATGGAAAACAATGCCCTGGCCCTCATCTGGGACCCTTGTTCTCCCTGGGTGCTTGGTCCTTCACTAGGAACCCTGAAACCTGGAGGTTTCAATGCCCTGGGACTGGGATCCTGACTGCCCCCTGCTAGATCACCTGTCTTCCTTCCCATATGTAATCCACTCTCCTGAGCCCCCTGCCCAAGCCCTGGCCCTTGGATCTCCGTTCCCTGGCCTGGCTTCCCACTTGAGCCTCTGGTAGTCCTTCTTGCTCAGTGTTTTTTGGGGTACTGTCTGAGGGCCCCTCACTGGGGCCACTTCCCTGATCCCCTTGGCTTTCCTGTGCTTCAGTACCCTTGTGCAGTTTTGCCTTCCCTGCCCAGTGTTCCTTGCTCTCCCCTGGCCTACCTCTTCTAGGTCCCTTGCTGGGGTCCTGGCCCCTAACCCACCCGCACCCATCCTGTGGTCCTTCAGGCTGTGCCCTCCTTTGGCTCTCCTGTCCTTTCTGTCTCTGTCATGCCCGCTTTTCTGATCCCTTTCCCAGGATGCTTACCTGGGCCAGAAGATATGACCTTGGGAAAAATGTAGCCAGGCCCCTTGCCTGGGGGCTTTGACTCTCAGCCAGTTCCCTGCTCCTGTTCCCTGACACCCTGCCTTGGACCTGGGCCTTGAGCCCTTCTCCCCCCAACCCGTGCCAGCCACTCCCTTTTCTCCCCTCCTATTCCATGTTTCTTTTCAGTCACCCAGGCCTAGGTGCTAGCAATTCGCTCTCCATTAATGAGCCCTGCTTTTTGCTTGATTCCCTGGCTGACAGAGGATTTGACCTTTGGAAAAATGTAGATCACCTTCTTGCTGGGCATTTTTGCCTCCCTCAAGCTGGCCATACTCCTGAAGCCTGACACCCTGCACTGGACTTGGGCCTTGAATCCTCCTCCCCCTGTGCCAGCCGTTCTCCTTTCTCCCCTCCTGCCCCTCCCTATCCAATTTTCTTTTAATTCATCCAGCCGCAGGTGCTACTACTTGGCTCTCCATTACTGGGCTCTGCTTCTTGCTTGAGCCCCTGCTGCCCTTCTCGAGAACCTGGTCCCTATCCCTTGGTTATGGGCCTCTTTTGCCAGTCCTCTCCTGTTACTCCCCTCTGTTCCCTCATGATGAGGCATCCTGGCACTGCACAAACCCTCATCTACCCCTATTCACTCAAGCCTGTTCTCATCAAATGGGTCCTGCAGTCCACCAACCTTCCCCCACAACCTCTGCCCGCCATGAATCCCCTCACAGTGCCCTCTTGCCCCTCATTAGTCCAGGCCCATTTCGGAGGATCTACTCACTTCAGGCAGAGAAATGGATTTGGCTCACCTTTGCGCCCTGAATGCTCCTTATAGGAAACACATTCCTGACACTCACATGAGTCCCCTTCACTGCCTGAAACTTGTGGCCTCACAGTTAACAGGGGACTCACTCAAACCCAGCCCTGCCTGAGCAATCCTCTCCGTTTTCTCCCCTGCCCTCTGGAGTTGTATGCTGCCCCTACTCCAATCCAGCCTTCCCTAATCCAGGCCCCTGGCTCTCCTGTACCCATCTTGTGTGCTCTCTTGAGCCCATGGTGCTTTACTCATGTTTCTTCGCATAGCGTGGAGTCTCTTTATGTTGGGTCTCACCTGGGGGCCCCTTGATTGGGCCCATTAGAGGGCTCCCCTAGGTGCCCCTTGAGCTTCCCTGTTTCATGGTGATCGTGAAGGTCATCTTTCCCATCCCCTTGCTAATTCCCCTGGTGCTCATGAGTCTTCTGCTCCTTGGTTCCCTTGTCCTAGTTTGGTCGGGTGGGTACTTTGTCTAAGAACCTGGCTACTATACTGGGTCTCTTCCCACCACAGACCTACCATGACCCCTGGCAGTGCCCTCTCATAGCCATCCTTCTGGCTCCCTTCCTTTGCCAGGCCTTCTTTGCCAGGTCCCTCTCCATGGATTCTCATTTGGGCCAGTGCAACTTATGAAAAACAGAGCCCTGCCCTCGCTTGGGCCATTTCCTCTCTCTGGTTGCTTAGTCCTCGACCAGGAACTCTGACACCTTGTAGTGACCCTGCTGGATTCCCTGCCTTCCCTTCCAATTCTTTCTCACTGTCCTAAGCCCCGTTCCCAAACTCTGGCCATTGGAACTCCATTTCCTTGCCTGTCTCCTCGCTTGAGCCTCTGGTGGCTCTTCTTGTTCCTTCTTTTTTGAGCTTTGTCTGAGGGCCCCTCAATAGAGAAGCTTCTCTCCTCCCCTTGGTTTCCCTGTACTGCAGTACCCAATTGCAGCCATGCCTTACTGGTCCTGCCCTTCAATGTTCTCCCCTGGCATGGGCCCTCCTCTAGGTCTCTTGTCTTAACTCCTTCCTGGGATCCTGTAAACCACCCCTTCCAGATCCATCTTGAGGCCTTTGAGACTGTGCCCTTCTTTGGCCCTCTTGTCGTTTCTGTCTCTCCCAGGCTCACTTTTCCCCTTCTAGGATGCTCATTAGGCCAGGTACTTGACCTGGCCTCCTGGCCCTGTGGGGTACCTTTGAGAAAATTTAGCCCTGCCCCTTTTATAGGATTTTTGGCTTCCCACAGCCAATGGCCTGGTACCCAATCCTGACACCATGCAGTGGACCTGAGTCTTCTGCCTTCCTCCCACTGTGCAACCTGCTCAGACTTCTCCCCTCCCTCCCCTCCCCATTTATATACATTTTTATTCACTCTGCCCCAGGTGCTAGCACTTGGGTCTTCTTACTTGGCATGTCTCCTTGGTTGAGCCCCTGGCAGAACTTCTTGAGGACCCTTGCCCTTCCCTTGGTTTCAGCCCTCTTTTTATAGACCCCATTCTCTGCCTCCTGTCTGTTCCAATGGTGCTATGGTATTCTGGCACTGCCTGGACCCTTAGCTTTCCCTTCTGCTCCCTAGCCTGGGCTCCTAGAATGGGTCTTGGTTGTCAACCCCCCACCCCCACAACATCCATATGACAGGTATCCCCTCACAATGCCCTCTTTTGACCCTACATTGGTTCAAGTTTCTCTATGAGGATCTACTCATCTGGGCAGAGGAGCCATCTTGACTGGTCTCTGTGCCCTTAAGGCTTCCTATGGGAAATACAGCTCTGCCTCTTGCCTGAGTTCCCTTTGCTGCCTGAAACTTGAGGCCTGGCAGTTAACATGCGACTTTCTTCAACCTGTCCCTGAGATACTCACTCCCTTTCCTCCCCTGGTTTCTGGCCTTGTATGCTGCCCCTACTCCAAACCAGCCCTGCCTAATTCTGACATTTTGTACTTTAGTCCCAAGGCCTGACACTCACATGAGCCCTTGACAGTGTTCCTCATGTCACTTGGTGTACCATGGAGTCTCTTCCTGTTGGATCTGACCTGGGGACGTGTTTTTTGGGAATGCCAGCATGCTCCCTTAGGTGCCCCTTGTGCTTTTCTCGGTCTCCTTGTCCTTGAGCACCCCTTCTCCCCTTCCACTTGCACTTTCCCCTAGCACTTGCAGATCTCCTGCTCCTTGGGTCAATAATCCATGGTGGGTCAGGTGGGTCCTCTGCCTGGGCACCTGGCTTGGGTCCTGGATCTTGCCCCCTCCCCATGCATCAACCAACCCTTAACCTTGGCTTCCCATTGCCCTCCTCCTGGCTTCCATCACTTGCCAGTCCTTCTTTGCCAGGTCCCTGTCCTTCGATTATCATCTGAGCCAAGATGCCTTATGGGAAATTGAGTCCTGCCTCGTGATTGGGCCCCTTGTTCTCTCTGGGTCTTTGGTCCTGCACCCAGAACCCTGAAATCTGGCAGTTGCCCTGCGCCAAGAGCCTGCCTGCCCCCTACCAGATCCCCTGCCATTTCTCCAAAGTCTTGTCCACTGTCCTGAGCCCTCTGCCAAAGTCTTGTCCCTTGGCTCTACATTCCCTGGCCTTGCTCCTCTCTTGAACCTCTGAGCGTCCTTCTAGCACCGGGTTTTCCTGGGCTTGAACTGTGGGCCTCGCTGGGCCAATACCATACTCTCCTTGGCTTTCCTGAACCTCAGAACCCTATAGTCACCCGCCTGCCCAGCCTCGTCCTTCCCTGAACTTTCCTGGCCTGGGCCCTCCTGTTAGACCCTAGCCTGGGCTCTTTTCTGGAGTCCTGGCCCATACCCCATCAACACCCTTCCTCTGGCCTTTTACACTGTTCCATCCTTCATTCCTTCTATTTTCCCTGTCCCTGCTGGGACCCTTTTCAAGGTCTCTTTCCCAGAATGATCACCAGGTCCAGGGGACTGGAACTGGGTGTTTGGCCATGTTGGCCCCCTTTGGGAAATTGTAGCTCTGCCCCTTTCCTAGTTCTTTGGACTCTCTGCACAGGCTCTGCTCCTCAATCTTGACACCCAGCATTGAACCAAGGCGTTGAGCCCTCCTCTCCTTTAGACACGCACTACCTTTTTCCCTTTTCTCCTCTCTCCATCCCTTTCTGTTTTCACAAGACTCAGGTCCAGTCCCAGCACTTAGCTCCCCATTTTTGGGCCTGGCTCCTTGCTGAAGGCTCGGGTTGCCCTTCTTGAGGTAAATGTCCCTTGATTTCAGGACCCTTGCTTGGCCCCTCCTGTTCCTCCCGTCTGTTCTCCTTGTATTGTGACATTACATCATTGCCAGGACCCTGCTCACCCCCTGCTTCTCCCTAGCCTTGGCTCCTCCAATGGTTGCTGGTTCCCCATCAACTCTCCCCTAATTTTGGAACAAATGTATCGCTCACATTGCCCTCCTTTGGTCCTGGCAGAGGAGTGAAATTGGCTGGCCTCTGGGCCCTAAAGGATCCAAATGGGCAACACAGCCCTACCTCTCGCCTGGGCCCCCTTTGCTGTCCAAACCTGATAACTGGGAGTGGACATGGGCGTAGTGATGACCTTATATGAGTCATCCCCTCCCTTTCCTCTCCTGCCTCTAGCCTTGCATGCTGCCCCTAAGTCAACCCTAAACTTTTGCATTACAATCACCTGGCCTGCTTGCTAGCCTGAGCTCCTTACT
This sequence comes from Callospermophilus lateralis, assembly GCF_048772815.1. Classification (NCBI taxonomy): domain Eukaryota; kingdom Metazoa; phylum Chordata; class Mammalia; order Rodentia; family Sciuridae; genus Callospermophilus; species Callospermophilus lateralis. Next base: position 111,825,225 of record NC_135313.1, on the reverse strand, counting down.
TCATTACTCAGGTTGTGTTGCTTTCTGTGGTTCTGACTGTCCTGTCTGTCCTGTCATGTCTGACCTGGGAGGTTCTTAATTTGGCCCCCAAGCTCGCTGCCCTCTATGTTTTTTTATCAGGCCTCTCTTTATCTTTATCCTACAGCTAATCTTACCTCTCCTTCCTCTAGTGCTTTTTTTCCTGGAGCAGGGGTCTCCTGCTCATTAGGTCCCTAATACCTTTTGGTGGGGTGGGTCCTATACCTGGTCTCCTTGATTGGGTCCTGGCTCTTGCCCCCTCTGCACACACAGCGACTCCCCACTGTGCCCTCACATGACACTCCTCCTTGACCCTTTCCCTTGCCAGGCCCTTTGGCCTGGTCTCTGGCAGTTGATTCTCATCTGGGCCAGGGCACCTTATGGGAAACAGTACTCTGACCTTAGACTGAGCTACTTGTTCTCCCTAGGCCCTTGGGACAGCACCAGGTAACCTGACAACTGGAAGTGGCGCTGGGCCTGGAATCTGTTCCATACTGCTGGATCCCCTGCCTTCCCTCCCAATCCCTGTCCAGTTTCGTGAGCCCCCTGCCCCAGTGTTGGTCCTTGGCTCTCCATTCCCTGGACTGGCTACTCACTTGAACCTCTTGGGGTCCTTCTTGCTTTGTGATTCCCTGGTCTTGAACTGCGGGCCTTGCTGGGGCCACTTTCTCAATCCCCTTGTGTTCCTTGCATCTCAAAATCCTAGTGCAGCCCTGCCTGCTTGGCTCCACCCTTCCCTGATCTTCCCTAGCATGGGCCCTCCTCTAGATCTGTAGCCTCAGGTCTTTTCTGCAGTCCTGACCCACACCCCACAAAACCCCCTTCTTCCAGCACTTCATGCTTTGTCCTCTTTTGGCCCTTCTGTTGTTCTTGTCCCTGCTAGATTCCTTTTCCAATTTCCTTTCCCAGGATGCTCATAAAAGCCAGGGAATGGAACTGGGATTCTTGGCCCTGCAGTCTTCCTTTGGGAAATGGTAGCAGTGCCCCTTTACTGGGGGCTTCTGCTTCCTTCATCCTGGGCCCTGCTCCTCAATCCTGACACCCTGCAGTGAATCTGGGCCATGAGCCCTCCTCTCCCTGCACCACCCATTCCTTACTCCTTTTTTACCCCCATATACCACCACAGCCAGGTTAGAGAAGATTCACACCTCCAATCCCTTCTACCCTGGATAACTTGGTATACAAGCTCCTGCAACACCCATGTGGGAGGGGTCTCCTTCCTGAAGGGATGAGACCTCTCTACCTTGATTAGAGCTGTTTATGAGACCCTCCACTAGACACCCAGGTTGGAGGGGTCTTCGCCTATAGCAGCGATTCCCCTCTACCCTGGCTGCTGTGGTATAAGAGCTCTCCCTGACACCCTGGAGGGAGGGTCTCCTGCCTGGAGGGGCAAGCCTTCTCTACCCTGGCTAATGAAGTATATAAGCTCCCAGGGAGACCCATTGGAAGGGGTTTCCTGTCTGGACGCTTGAGTCCCCACTACCTTGGCTGTAGTGGTATAAGAGCACCCCCAACACCCAGTTGGGTGGTGTGTCCTTCCTGGAGTGGCGATTCCCCTTTTTCCTGCCTCTGCGGTATATGTGCTCCTCTGACAACCAGGGTTAAGGTGTTTCCCACCTATTGGGGCGAGTACCCTCTCTCCTGGCTGCAGCAGTATACCAGGTCCCCTCCATAGCAGGATGGGAGGGATCACCTGCCTCGAGCAGCTAGTGACCTACCTCCACTCTGGCTAATGCGTATACAAGCTCCCGGACACCCAAGAGGCAGGGATCTCCCACCTGGAGGTGAGAATTCACCTCTACCCTGGCTAAGGTGGTCTACCAACTCCCTGTGACATGCATGTGGGAGGGGTCTCCCGACTAAAGGGGTGAGTCCACTTTTCCCTGGCTGAAGTGGTATACTAGCTTTCCCTGACAGCACGGTGGGAGGGGGGTCTCATGAACTCATGAATGCATGAGTTCCCTCTACACCAGCTGTGGCAGTAAAGGAGCTCCGCCCCCAAACACCCAGGTGGCCTGGAAGGGCCAGTACTCAGTACCCTGGCTCCGGAAGTATATGAGAACCCTCAACCGATACCTAGATGGGAGGGGTCTCCCATCTGAAAGGGCAAGTCCCCTCTACCCTGGCTTCAGTGGTATAAGAACTCCCCTTGGAAAATTGGTGAGATGTGTCTCCCA